>NC_042999.1:44026748-44326748 GCF_006345805.1 Octopus sinensis | reverse complement strand
CATTTTTATTTATATTTGCTGTATTTCACTGTTTATGAATCTACTCATTCACTTATTTTGGGTATTTTTTTCCATCCTAGCATGAATTGGATCAGTTGCTAACTCTTAGCTATTTTTCAAGAAAGGGATTTATTATTATTCCCCTTGTCTTGATAAGTGCAGAATCAGTGGATTGATTTGTTGATGGAGAATGTTGTTTTCTTAATGTAGCTGTAGAATATGTGCATTCACACTGATACACACACATAAGCATGCAAATACAGACATGTGCACACATGTTAATCATCTGTACATTTTCTGTCTTTCAATTTTACTAACAAGGCATTGGTTGGCCCGAGAGGACAGAAGACATTTGACCAAAGTACCTCACAGTGAGATGGCACTCAAAACCACATGGTAACAAAGCAAACTCCATAACCATACAGGCAAGCCTGTACCTGATACATTTGTCATTAAATATCTTTATATATTTCAAAACATTTAAACAGACATAAACAATACAAAGCCAGATTATTAAAAAAGACGAAAATCTACGCTTTATTATCTTTAAAGAAAAAATTCATTATTCCTAAAACCACATGACTATTTCAGTGGCATTCTTAATTTTTCGTTAATTTAAATTCCCCCAAGAGTTTTAAAATGTCCAATAAAAAATGGGATATATATTTTCAGAAAAGCTGACCTCGTCATTTCATTTGTTTAGCACGAAACCAAAGACAGCGCAAATCATAAAAACCTATTTGTGCTGATAAATACTTTGTTCATATTAGATTATTTTGCTCAAAAACAAGATCTTCTTACCCAAAGACAGTCATGGCAATGGAGTTCAGAAGTTCACTTTACAACCACATCACTATGGATTCAGTCAAATTACATGGCACCCTGGTTAAGTGTTTACTATAGTCCCTGGTTGACCAACGCCTTGTGAGTGGAACTGGCAGACACAAGCCATATGGAAACCCATATGTGCATGCTTATCACTACCTAAGTGAAATGGTGATAAGGGGCTTCCAATTCTTGTTGACATTACAACCAGCTGTTCTGCACTTTAGATGACCAAAAAAATCTTACTTGAAGCATAAGGGTTGGAGACTAGCAGTCTCAAATAAGTCCTGATCTAACTAATGCTAATTCAGGAGAAATGGATGCAAAACAAATGAACATAATTATTACCAGAAAAATAACATAGGATAAAGACAACCATAAACTGAAAGATTCCATTGCTTTTTAACTAATAACCGTCAATGAATGCTTACCAAAAGGTCCACCAGCCAAGGGTGTTGATGAGTCCCCACTAGTGCTGTCAGTTTGAGTAGGACCACTCCCTCCTCCAGTAGTAGACCCACTACCACCTGCTGGTTTAGGGGTCCAAGGATTTGGCAAGGGGTCGTTATTTTCCCTCCCAACCTGCTCGTTGTTTTGGTTGCTCCCTCCTGAATATACAGAAACACAAAGCATTGTAATTAGTAAGTATAAAGTTAAATCATTGTATTTTTAATGAAGCAAAATCAACACAAAGAGTTTCATGCTTCTACTCTCTGTCAAAACTAGAACATTTTCCTTAGTGACATAGTAACACTGAGTACAATGATAAAATACTGGCTATCTTAAATTCCACAAATACAAAAATTCCGTCAGCTAATTAATTTTCAGTTACACACACACCATAAAAGTTAATGAAATATTATAGTTTATTTTAATTGTTAATTTCCAGTATATATTAAGAGCAGTAAGCAAGTTTAGCCCATATTTATAAATTGGGGTCAAATGAAGAATCAGTCTTTTTATGTGGTGTAAAAAATGCTCTATCATAAGGAAGTGTTCAGAATAGGATCACATGTTTTAATTGCTAAGTTTAGAGGAAACAGTTATATGAAATTTCACTTGTTTAGATTAATGAGTAGTAAAGTAGGAGCAGAAAATTGTTATGTGCATTCTTTATGTCAGAAGTAATAATGCTTGCATTTAAAAAGAAAGATGACTTTTTTTCTTTGCCCTTTTTCTTTTTACTGCTTAGTCAAGGAGCGATGGGTAGTGCTCATGACCATTAACATTTTTTTAGAGTTTCTGAAAATAAGAAAAGAGTATGTTCTCAAATTTTAGAACCCAGTCTGAATATTTTCAACAGAGCAAAATATTCTAAAGACACCCAATTCACCATCCTGAACTGATATCTTTATTTTATCAATCCAGAGAGGATTAAAGTCAAAACTGATCTTAGCAGAGAGCTGAATAAATACCTCAAGGGATTTTTGTCCCATGCTCTAACAACTACCCCAATTTGCCAATTGGAATAAAAGATAGAACTGCATTTGTGAGAGGGAAAACTATTCTGAAAATGATCATAATGAGATTTACTACATTGTATTTGTGGGTGGCAATAATCAAAGAATCAGTTAGCCATTTAAGTGCTGTAAGCTTATGCATTTGAGTTGCAACAGATTTTCCAAGAACAACAAAACATTCATCATAAGTCAAACAACCATGTTAGCTTTTGCAACAAAGCAATCAGGCACCTTCTAACCCAGTGGTACTCAACCATTTTTTTTACCTATGGTCCCCTTTGATTACTATTTTGTTCTAGTGGACCCCCATAGCCATTTGATGTTGAAAAATTAGTTTTATAGATGCTTCATTCAAAATTCTTATTGTTTTTCACACATTCACTTGTATTAAGTTGAACTATGTGTAAAACATTAGAGAAGGAAACCTGGCTGTTTCTTGCAATAAATACATCTAAAGCAAAATTTTTTAATGGACCCCTAATATACTGTGCATCCCCAATTTAGTACTTTGCTTGTATGAACCCCAAAAACTTTTATACAGATCTCCAGGGGTCATATGAACCCGGTTGAGAACCACTGATCTAATCTCTCAAAAAAAGGTTGGCATAAAGTGTCAGTATGCCAGTTACATTGTTATATTTATCTTGCCTGTCACACAAGATCTCCAATATTCCATAATACTTAAAACCCTGAGCATATAAAGATCATTTCATATTTTATTTTTGTTCATTTATCAGTTTCCACATAAGAATTTCTTAGCGTTATGATGCTTTTTGCCTTTTGGCCAGGATAGGGGGATGCGAGGGAAAAGGGAAACCACAGACTAATTTTGGTTTCAAATTTTGGCAGTAGGCCAGCAATTCTGGGGGAAGGCAAGTTGATTACATTGACTCATGCTCGAGTGGTACTTATTTTACCGACCCCAGAGAGACTGAATGGTGAAGTCAACTTCAGTGGAAATTGAACTCAGAATGTACAGACGGATGAAATGCCACTAAGCATTTTACCTGGTGTGCTTATGATTCTGCCAGCTCGCTGCCTTATATCATACAAATATTAGTAGCACATGATAAAGTGAAAAAAAAAAACAATTTTTTTTTTTTGATATTAACTTACCACCAGAGTTAGATACCAAAGAGACAAATGGGTTAGAGCCAAACCCCTCCTGTGCAGCATTCATCATAGGCTCTTGGATATCACGGTACATTCGCTGCAGAGCATTAAAACCTCCTGGAATACTCTTTAAAAAAGGAGAAAATCAAGTTAAGAGAACAATTAGGTTAACAAAATTTAGCAAAAATATCTGATAATAATAAATGCTACACTAACTTGCACTGACCATTTCTTACATTATATAATACAAAAATACAACTAAATTATTTTTTTCACACACTTAAAAATTTCACTTGTAAACAATTTACTAACTCCCAATCAATACAAATAACTCAAAAAACAATTTCATAATAGTGAGAAGAAAAAAAAAACACCAAGAGACAAAATAGTTGTCCAAGCAGAACACCGCTCACTATTTGCGTGTCATAGGAGGTGGCCCCATTGGCTACTACTACCTGACTTTTATCCTTCAGAAAGTCATGAAGCTATTCTCCCAATTTTCCAACTATGCCAAGATCACACAATTTGTGACACATCATTCCATGATCGACTTTATCAAAAGCCTTTACAAAGTCGAGATATATCACTTCCACATTTGAGTGGTTGAGCAACTGTTTCAGCACCCAGTCATAGTGTTGTAAGAGCTGAGTCAGGCAGCTTCTTCCTGGTTGGAAACCATGTTGGGGTATCAGGCAGCAAGTCATTTTCTTCAAGGAAGGCGATTAGTTTTCTTCTGATAGGTCTGCAGTTCTTGGCCTCCGCTCAGCTACCTCCTTTACGAATAGGGCATATTTTTATCCTCCTTCAGTTTTCTTGGAAGTTTGACAGTTGCAAGGAAGCTCTGAAAGAGGGACTACAGTGGTCTTGCTAGTACTCGCTTACATACTTTTAGAAGGATTGCTGGGAATCCATCAGGGCCAGTAGCTGAATTTGGGTTCATTTCATCTATAGCCCTTATTACATCGTCTTCCTTTATATTGATGTAATCGATCATCGTTGCTTCTGTTTTTATATCTGCAGCGGTAAAGAAGTCAGTTGGATTGCTGACTTGAAAGTGCCCTAGGGGTGGAGTGAAAATACTTTTGAATTGCTCATTGGATTTCCTGTGAGTATACCATCTTTTTCAAGGAGTGGCCCTATTCTGCAGTGCACCGAAGCTGTTTCTTTGGCAAACTTGTAGAAAGCTCTGGGGTTAGATTTTATATTGTCTATCGCCCAGGCTTCTTTGTCTGCTCTTAACTTTTCATGGGAGAGTTGCAGATTTTTTTCAATCTCCAGCAGTTGTATTTTCAAGCACGACTTTTCACTGCTTTCAATTTGTTTGTTTAGGAGATTTGAAACTTTTGTACACTGTCTCATAAGAATTTTCCTCTCCCTGGGGATTTTGTTCTTGTGTACTGTGGCCTTTCTCTCCAGGACACATTTGTAGCGTATGGCTTACATTACAGACATGTATTGTTGAAGTTTCATGTCTATGTCCAGTGAGGAGAGACATTTGGGCCAGTTTTGTTTGAGGATCTCTTTCTCAATTTGTTTCCAGTTCAAGCTGGAAAGATTCTGAGAGTTTCTTGTAGGCTGCATGTCCATGCTTTCCTTTGGCCCGTACATGATCAGCTCTACCATGTTGTGATCCGAGAGTAGCGTTGGTGTCACTTTCACATTATGGATGAGATCCATATTATTTGTGAAGCAGAGATCCAGTATGTTACCTGCCCTGGTTGGTTGGAGTACTATTTGTTCCATATACAAAGTGTTGATGAGGTTCAGGTGGGACTTCACCTGTCCTTGTTCGCATCATGTCATTCCTGGGAGAGAAAGCCCCTCAGGCCATCTGACATTGGGCAGATTGAAGTCTCCCATAAGAAGTACACTTATGTGTTGTTCTAATGTGACTAGAACTTCTATTTTTGTAAGGCAGTCTTCAAACTTGCCTACATGATTTGGAGCATCTGGAGGGCAATATGTAGCACATATAACATATATATCTTTTTACTCTTTCATTTTCCTCTTATTCTTTTACCCCCTCTTCTCCCATTATTCTATCCTATTACTCTGTTACCCTCTCACCCTGACTCCTCCTCCCTTGCTTACTTGCCTCCCACATGTCCATCGAGCATCTTTCTTCTAACTTGTGTTTCTTTCTTTCTCTCCTTTGTAGCTGAAACAAGGAAGATGTGTTCTTGTCCGTCTCCTGTCCAGGCTTAATTTACACGTTTGCCACCACAATCTCGTTTAGGCTTAGCAGCCCTTCCTGTTTGTTTTCACTGTCCTGTTTGTGTTACCAATTTTGACCCTCTGCAAAATCCCAGATTTTATTTAATTTGCTTTGCAGGAGCAACTGTTTTATAGAAAGCATATATTGTTGTTAAATGCTCGAAATACGAGAGTAGAAAAACAGCCAACAACTGATGAAGGGCTGTTCTTTATGTTGTTTGTCTTGTTTTCCATTTGTCATACGTTGTTCGAAAAAATAGTTTATATTCCATGTACTTCGTATTGTTTTGTTGTACACATTTCATGACGTCCTGCGCCCACATATGCATAAATATATATATATATATATATATATATATATATATATACACACATACACGTATAGATGTAAATATGTACATATGTGTATGTATATATGCATATATATTATTTACATCACACACACACACACACATATATATATATATATATATGTATATACACACACACACATTTGGGTGGGCCCAGGGAGAGTCACTATGCCAATATAATTAACACATGCACTGGTTCAGTTCCATTCCTTTATTATTAGTCAAATGATTAAACCCAACTGACTGTTTAATGTCCTGTTTGTTAAAAGATCTTTCGTTGCTTCTTGCAACCTTTTCAATGACTATTGATTTAGTCCATTATAGAGGCCGTGTTTGTCCATTTGAAATCTTGTGTGCATGCATGTGTGCACGTGCCAGTGTGCACACGTGCTTGTGTATGTATGCATGTATGTATTAAAATGGTTGCCAGTAGCAACAAGTGATTTCACAAAGAAAAAAAAAATTACAGTTAGTTGGATATTTAACCATCTGACTGATAAAGGAGTGGTATTGAACCAGTGCATGTGTTAAATATATTGGAGTAATGATTCTCCTTAGAGACAAAAAAATTTGTTTCAACATAGAAATTCACATAAAGAATCTTATAAACCATATATATACACACACACACACACACAAACTCTGCTGATAGACCAGTTACTGTAGTATTCATAACACGTATGAATGTGCTGTGTTAAAAACAATCACTATTGGAAGAAAAGTGGACCGGGCAATTTGAGTAGGACCAATTGTTCAGTTATTCAACATCCATTTTTTAGCAAGTTAGCCTGGTTTGGAGGAAGGGGACATATGTTACACAGCATTTTACATCTAAACGCCCTTCCTATTGCTAACCCATACCTGTTTTCAAGTAAGGGATTCTTTTTTTTATTCCAATCTCTTAGAAAGTGGAGTAAATGGGTGTAATGTCAGAAGGAATGTAAACATATCACCTTTACATACAGTGAAAAGTTCAGTATGGGAACGTCAACATTTGTATGCACACAAGCACATGCAATGAGCTTCCATACAACTTTCATCTATCAATTCCACTCACAAAACATTGATCAAGCCAGGACTACAGCAGAAGATACTTGCCCAAGGTATTGTATAGTAAGATTGAACCTGAAACCATTTAGCGGCAAAGCAGACTTCTTAATGACAGTTATGCCTGCACCTAGTTTTAATGTGATTTATTTCATTTGTCAGACTGTCATCTTTAGCCTAAATCTGAAAAATAAGTGTTCAACCACACATCAAGCCTGTTCCAACACCATTGCAGTCAAAATCACTCAAGCTGTGACTAGCTGGTCTATTTTCCTTTTAAGGCAATGTATATCTCAAACTATATTACACAAAACATGACCAATTTTGTTTTTAAATTAAAGAGTATTACTTTTGAAGGAAACTAGGCTGCTGTATCTAGTAGATTGAGTGACTATGTAGATTTTCCCCTCTATAGTGAGCAGTATAAAATAAAACATCTGACAATGTGCCAACTCTCCATATTTGGTTTTAATTACAATTCCTCTCAAAATCAATTATCCATAGCTATTTCTTGGTACTTATAAAAAACAATTATAAAAAGAAAATTATGGAAAAAAAAATCCTAATTAAATTTAGTCATACTTGTATCACCAAACCTCTTGGAAAAGGCTTTAACATCACAATCTTCATTGCCCTTCCCCATTATATAATGTAGCTAATTTGCTGTCAACTGATAATCTTAATAATCAATAGTATTATGAGGTGTGACTATTTTATCAGTATGTAAAATAGTTTTATCATTTTTTAAAAATTGGCAGTAAATTTGTTGTTTGCTATGTATTTTATATTTTGGGGGTTTTTCTTTCTTCAAATGACTATTGATGACTCATTTGAAAATTTCAAATCTCACCCTAAAATCAGTTATCCAGAGCTACTTATTGGTGCATACAAAATTGAGGTGGGGAGAGTCCTGAATAAACTACTTACTTCCAAATTACTCATAGCTCGATCTTGAGTTCTCATAAGCTCTTGCAACATGGCTGGGTTCCTTGCAAGTTCTAATGTCTGAAGATAAAAACATTCATCACAGTAAAAATAACTGAAAAACAAATGAAGCTGAACAGGAATTTTGTTGTTACGAAATAGAAAAAAGCCAACCATGTAATGTCATAAATGATTTTCTTCTTACTGTTCAAATAAGCCATTCCAAAATAATGACAATCATAAATACAATGAAAAACCTTAATTACATGTACAGGACAAACACTTATGTTAGTGATGCACACAGAAATGGAATGGTTTGGTAGGGACATTTGACCATGAGTGGAGATTCTTCAGCTACCATCAAATGATAGCATCAACTCTCTTAACTTCCTCTAGGTGGGTAACAATACTGAGTTGGGAAGAATAGGCATATTGTTGTCAGAGTAAGTGACAGAACAATTGAGTTTGGACAAGTCATAAGCTACATAGCAGCAACAATGATTTCTAGATAAGCACTACAATCAAGACAAATGAGCAAAAGAACTGTTTTAATGAGATTCTCTTGCAGACTTTGACAACAAATGATAGAAGCTTTATTATCATAGCTGTTCACTTTCATGGCCATGTCAGGTAACACCATGATGGATATTATAACTAATGTACATGGAAGGCTATGGATATTGTAACAGGAATGAAAAAGGAACCAATGCTTTTGAAGTTTTGTGATGCAAATGACCTGACCATTTGCATCAGAAACCCTCCAACGAATGTAGGTACAAAGAAGTACTACAGAAGGAGACAGAGCTAACCACATATAACAGAAGATATTGGGGGTGTCAACAAGACAACCTTCTGTGATCTACAGACCAGGTTCATGGATGGAGCAAGACTCCAGCCAAACAGGCGACAGTGGTGGAATGATACAGTAGAAAGAGCCATCAAAAGTAAGAGACAAATCCAGAATAACAGGAAGAAAGTTCAGGAGCAAAGTACAAAATCAAGGTGCCAGGTATACATAACAAAAACAGGAGTATAGAGTTACAGCTTTGCCAAAGTTCTGTGATGAAAGGATCAGAGGTACAAGATGTTTTGGACTGCAAGGTAACATGTTTTTATGAATCAAGATGTGGTTGGGGTAAAGTGTGTATGGTCTGAGAGGCAAACTTCATTACAGACATGGAAATGTTATGCAATATAGTGCACAGGTAGGTGTCTATCAGGGCTAAGTCCAGTACTTCTGTTTGTTATAGTTCTCCAGGTCATAAGTAGAGGGGGAGTTTTAAGAACAACTGTCTGTAGGAATACCTGTATGCTGATGACTTAGTTCTCATAGTTGGATCTCTTGAAGATTCAAGGAATTCCATATATGAAAGCAAAACCTACAATTAAGAGGCTAGCCAGCACTAAAGTTTTATTTAGTAGAAAAGAAAGCAAAATGCTAGACATTGAGAATGTGACCATTTTCAATATATGAAAATGAAATGGGTAGAAACTCCATGCAGGTTGATAGAGAAGGAAGTCTTCATTATGTAACAGATGCACAGTAGTTAGCATTAAGAACATCCATAAAAAATTCTTTCAAATGTTTTGACAGTTTGATAGGAGTCAATAGCTTCTATTATTTTAGATGATCTAATTTGCAACAAAGGTGGGTTTCTAAAAGCAAAGAAGAGGATTAAAAAAATTCAAAGAGCATTTACATCTGGCAACAAAATGATTGTCTACAAAGTTTGGAAAGAAATGAAGCAAGCATGCTCCAGTGGATGCATAATGTGCAGGAATGACAGCACAAATGAGTTGAGAGAAAACTAGGTGTATAAGAGAAATTTGATGTGTGCAAGAGAGAAGACGACACCGGTATGGACATGTGGTATATATAGAGGATAATGGTTTGAAAGAGAAGTGCCTAGTGTCCAAATAGAAGGAATCTGCAGAAAAAGAAGACCAAGACACAGAAAAGGTGCTGAAGCTGATCTCAAGAAGTTGTAGTTCCTGAAGGAGATTGTGCTACAAAATATGTGCACAATCCATGCAGGAATAGAAAGAAACAAATGTAAAATAGTGAAGATGCTTGGAAATGGAAACAATGAAAACATTTTTCACAATATCAAATACAAGAATCTGGAAGCACATACCTGTCTCATCAATTCAGGGTTATTCAACATATGTGTTATTTCAGGATTTCTCTGGAAAAAAAACCATAAAAATAGCAAATGTTTATTTGTCTTCCATAAAACACAAAACCTAAAGTTATAAGATTAATAAGTTGTTAATTGTATGTCCCAGATCTTAATATTTCTTTTTTTTACTTTAAAAAAATTATATTAACAGTAAGATAACACTGTTGTACATCAAATAGGGTTCAATTTTTCACTAGAGAAAACTAAAATTTGACTGAGTAAAATTTTCTCTGGCGAAAAACATCTCAATCTTCCTATTATAATGTATTAATTAGTGCCACCCCCTCTCCCCCAGATCATTCTTTACTAACATCTACCTCACTTCCTTAACACTGATTATCCATCACTTGCTTTCTCCTCCATCTGTGACCATGTAACTGCCATTTACCCAATGCTGCTACTATCTAACACATTAAATCCTTTTTTTTTTATCTCCCTACAGTTCTTCTGTAATCACACTCTCTATTTCCTCTATTGCTCATGGCACCCTGAATGAAGAGACCGAGTGCTAGTACTATGATAAAGTAAATCCAATACATCTTGTGAAGTGGTTGATCGACAAGTAGAGATATAACTGGGTTGAAGACATGACAACATTTTTAGTACTGGTGACACAACAATATGCATCCAGTACACTCTGCAAAGTGGATAATCGATGTGCATTCAGAATCTGACAACTTCTAACACTAGTACGACAAAAAATGCATTCAATATATTTTGTAAATGAGTAAGTAGGGCAAAAATAGTTATATGCGTATGGCACTGATCTACCAACATTTAATAAGTTCAAATCTGCTGTAAGCATTTTATGTTTCGAGTAAATATTTTATTTAATGTGCCTTAGTTCACCTAGCAGAGAAGAATATGTACTACATAACTGGAGAATACAAGCTATAATAGACTGACATCCTCAGATAAAAACCAAGGAAAAAATATATGGATTTATCTCTCTTCTTGAATTCCGCACTGACACTACAAAAAAAATTCACTATCATAAATCCTCTATGGATATATATATATAGGCTGAGTTTTTGCTGCTTCATAGTGCCCAATTCTATCTCATTATCAACCCGATCATTTCAATTATGTTACCCTATATCCCAAAAGGAATACTAACTGTGAAGGTAGTTTTTGAGTGGCAAATGCTCAGGAGCAATTAACACTGAAAATGTGCAGAAAACAGTATGAAGATAGGGAAAGCCCCCAGCCCATCAGGAATCACTGCAGAGATGCTCAAAATATCTGGCGGTGTCGGCTATAGTCTAGTCACACGAATAGTCAATCAGGTGACACATGAAGGTGTCATACCCAATGACTGGTGTAGCAGCACCATAGTGTCAACTAATACAAAGGTAAAGGTGATGCATTAGATACAAATAATTACAGAGGTATCAAGTTGTTGGATCAGGTAATGAAAGTCACGGAGAGGGTCATAGCCCAACTAATTAGGAAGAGAGTCAGTCCAAACGAGATGCAGTTTGGGTTTGTCCCAGGGAAAAGCACCACTGATGCTATATTTCTGGTAAGACAGTTGCAGGAGAAATACCTAGCCAAAGATAAACATCTGTACCTGGCTTTCATTGACATGGAGAAAGCCTTTGACAGGATCCCCCAATCCCTTATCTGATGATCAATGCAGAAACTAGGGATAGATGAGTGGTTAGTGAGAGCTGTACAAGTCATGTACAGGGATGCTGCCAGTAAGGTGAAGGTTGGCAACAAGTAGTGAAGAACTCCGGGTAGGAGTAGGGGTTCACCAAGAATCAGTCATCTGGCCCCTCTTATTCATCATAGTTCTCCAGGCAATAACAGAGGAAGTCAAGACAGGATGCCCCCCTGGGAGCTTCTCTATACTGATGACCTTGCTCTAATAGATGAGTCACTAAAAGAACTAGAGGAGAAGTTTCAGGTGTGGAAGCAAGGTCTAGGATCAAAGGGCTTTAGAGTCAATCTAGCAAAAACCAAAGTCTTTAATAAGTAGGAAGGCAGACAAACCACAAATCCCTTCAGGTAGATGGGCCTGCTCGATCTGTAGAAAAAGGCATAGGTAGAAACTCTATAAGATGTACCCGGTGTAAGCTATGGATACAAAAGGTGCAGCAATATCAAAGGAACACTAACTGTGAAGATAGTTTTTGTGTGGTAAATGCTCAGGGGCAATTAACACTGAAAATGTGCAAAAAACAGATTCCATCACATTCCAGAGGAAAAAACTAGAAGTAGTTGATGGCTTCCGTTACCTAGGTGACCCAAGTCAGTAGCAGGGGTGGTTGCTCTGAGAATGTAGCTGCTAGAATAAGAATAGCCTGGACCAAATTCAGAGAGCTCCTACCTCTGCCGGTGACAAAAGGCCTCTCGCTCAGAGTAAAAGGTAGACTGTATGATGCATGTGTGCAAACAGCCATGCTACATAGCAGTGAAACATGGGCCGTGACTGCTGAGGACATGTGTAGGATTGCAAGGAATGAAGCTTGTATGCTCCAACTGGATGTATAATGCCAGAATGCATACACAACAGACTGTAAGTGCCCTGAGAGAAAAGTTGGACATAAGAAACATCAGATGTGGTGTACAAGAGAGACGATTGCACTGGTATGGTCATGTGTTGTGTATGGATGAGGATAGCTGTGTGAAAAAGTGTCACACCATAGCAGTAGAGGGAACTTGTGGAAAAGGTATACCCAGGAAGACCTGGGATGAGGTGGTGAAGCACGACCTTTGAATGTTGGGCCTCACCGATGCAATGACAAGTAACTGAGACCTTTGGAGATATGCTGTGCTTGAGAAGACCTGGCAAGCCAAATGAAACCATAACAGTGACCTATGCCAGTGCAACATAACCAGCCCATTTAAGAGTACCTTTCAATCATTGGGCAATAAACTGCGCTTGCAAAGACCTTTTGAGGCGAGTGAAGATGTTGTGGCCAATGACAGTACTGCCTGATTGGCACCTGTGCCGGTGGTATGTAAAAAACACCACTCAAGCGTGGTTGAGGCCAGTGCTGCCTGACTGGTCCAGTGTGGATGGCACGTAAAATGCACCATTCAAGCATGATCGTTGCCAGTGCCACCTGACTGGTTCCCATGCCAGTGACATGTGAAAAAGCACCATTTGAGATTGCTCAATGCCAGTGCCAGCTGACTGGCCTTCATGTCGGTGGCACGTAAAAAGCACCCACTACAAATGTTTTAGAATGTATTCAGAACAACTGTATAATTAAGAAAAAATACTTACTTCCATAAGCTCTCTCATTTGAGGATTACTGGTGATTAAGCGCCGCATAATGTCAGGGTTAGACATCATCTGTTGAACAAATGGGTTTTCCATCATGGAACGAAACATCTCGGGATTCTGCATTAACTGTAAATATATGCAGCAGAAAGGAAAAAGATACCATAAACATACAGCAATCAGTTAAAATCTAAAACAAAACTTACATTTCATTTTATGAACAACCTACTAAATAATTTATTATAAAAACGAAAAACAAAATAAGCACAGACAGCATTAAGAGAAAATTACTAGTGGTGGTGATACCTATCGAATTATATTAGTTGGTAAACCCAGCGAACAAACCAATATTTACTTTCTTTAGAGAAACTTAATGTCTCTGATGGAATGCCTTGTAGCTTTCCAATGATCAACTAGAGGCAGGCTCTCTCTATTCCACTCATGCTCCACTTAAATAATCACTTATAAAAGTTTGTCTTTCTTTTCGGTTTTAATGAAAAGCAGTGACTTTACATCATTGCTAGCATAACAATGCTATATAATTTATTCCAACACATTATCTCACGAAGCAGTAAGATCTCAAGTCATTCTGTGGTGGAGAGAACATGCTGAGGCCTTTGCCCTGTAGTGGACTGAACATGGGCAACCCAATCTCTATAATACACAATCTTCAGTGTATCTGGAAAGACTTATGGAAAGTCTATTTCTTCCTTTGTTAACCAAGACTATTATTCAAATTTCTGCTTAATTTTACAATTTATCCTTTTCTGGTGGCACGTAAATAGCACCATCCGATTGTGGCCATTTGCCAGCCTCGTCTGGCACCTGTGCCGGTGGCACGTAAAAAGCACCCACTACACTCACGGAGTGGTTGGCGTTAGGAAGGGCATCCAGCCGTAGAAACATTGCCAGATCAGACTGGGCCTGGTGCAGCCTTCTGGCTTCCCAGACCCCAGTTGAACCGTCCAACCCATGCTAGCATGGAAAGCGGACTCTAAACGAAGATGATGATGATGAATTCCTAAATCCCATTGTCTTCCTAAAACCTTTTCTTCAATCATATAAAAAGGTTGTTTCTCAATGACAAGTTATCACCTCAACTACTCACTACTTTCATGCATTCATTTCTACTCATCACCACACAACCATCATCATTTACTCTCAAAAATCAGTTCATATTCTTTTCAGAAAGCATTTACAATTAAGTAACATATCCAAAGCGTTTGATGCTCAACTAGGATCAACAAGGTGTCCTTCATGTAACTTTCAATCCCACATTACAAATCTATTATAAGTTTATTAGCATGCATCACAGATAATTAATAATAATCATTTAGATGATAAATCATTATACACAAAAATTTGTTGTTTATAAAGTCTTTTTTTTTTTTAAATGAAAGACATTAACAGATACACACCTCTCTTTGCATTCTCTGTTGCATTTCCATAAAATTTGCAGACCCCATTCCTAAATTGCCAAGACCAGCCAAACCTCCTAAGCCTCCTAATCCAAAAGGAGTGGCTCCGATATTAGCACTAGCACTGCTTGTATTGTTGCTTGGCCTTGTACTGGTACCTCCTGCTCCTGCTGGACAAGTGTTATTGCCATTGGTTCCTCCAGTGTTACCAGCAGCAGCCTAAAATTTAAAAACAAAAATGTAATAAAATTAAAAGACAAAATAGAAATTATCATCATTTTAACATCCACTTTAATCATATATCATTAAACATAATTTAACATTTTTCTAAACTGTTTGACAAGTTTGCATAACTTTTCCTCTTGCTAGTTTTCTGACATACATTCTTGGTATATGAAAACCTGCCTCAAGCCATCCTTTCACAATATATTTTGAAGAATTTGAGCAGATAATGTCTTAAATTTAGTAATCAGTGAAGCGGAAGTCAAATAGTTTCATTTGATATATTCATATACTATTTAGTTTTTGATTACACAAAAGAACTGAACATTTTATAAGCATTTCACTCATAAACACAACGTAGAATAGGCATGTATGTTTACACAAATCAGCTTGGGGCAGAATTTGAAAGCTCTTACAAAAATTTTTTTTAAATATAATTTTTTTCTAATCCAAAACAGATTTATGAAAGCGACATTAAAGTTTAACACCCAAGTCTAGTTTCAATGAATTACCAACTTATAAGCAATTGTATTCCAACACATGATTCACACTGTGTGCTGAAATCTCGTAGAGTAGTGTCATTTCAAAATTTTTTCTAAAACTGTGTGCAATGCTGATACTTCTTCAAGCTCATCTCTACTGTGTTTATATTTAGTAGAATACATTTAAAAAAAAGCATTTTAGTAGATGATATTTCTACTAAATATCATCGATGCCATGTATATGTGCTTGTACTCAAGTGCATGTATGTGTATAATTAAACTCAAACCTTTTATCCAATATACCACACAGTACAAGACTTAGTATGATACACAGAGTAGTTTTGTCAGTTAACTAACAATTCAAATATGACTCTCGCATAAAAAAAATGAGAAATGAAGGATTTAGATAAGGAGAGATTTTACATTGTAAAAATGCTTTTATTTGGCAATCAAAACCTAAAAAAACTACCAACAGTAGAAATTAACAACAATTAGCAAACACCATTTTTTAAAAAGATGTATCTGTCTCTTTTGAATGATTACAAAACTATTTATTAAAGAGGCAGGATGTATAAATCTAGAAAACAGACTTGCTAATTCTGAATTCAGAATAATTAGGAATTGAATTAGATAATACAAGGCATTCAGTTTGGTATGTTACTGTTCCAGCAATCTCCATTGTCTTTTTCAGCTAAATGTTAATACACATCTGAAATATTTTTGATTTAATTTAGTATTTACCAATTAGATTCATTTTCATCTGAAATTACAGCAAATATTTCATCCATTTAATTTAAGTAATTATACAATAGTATTTTGGTTTCTTTCTGTTCAAGAACATTTTCAGCACTTAATATCAATATTTCACTGCTATTTGAACAGTGTTTAGAGAAACTTGTCATTGTCTGGTAAAAGGCAGGACTCCTTCCTCCTTTTCCAGATACAGTCAGCTCTCACTAATCCAACCACTGATAATCCAGTTCCATCATTAATCTGAACTTAATTTTCCAACCCAGCACACCAATCTGCCACTACTATTTTGGTAGTGTTGGTTGTAATATGTTTTTGGTGCAAACTTGTAAATACTGACAAGCCATTCTTATTATTTTGCACATATTATAACCTGCTCACATTTAACTCCAGCCATGGTTCCAATGCATAAAATGCTTTTTATGATATAAAACACAAACACTGTACATTATCCATGACATATATATTTGAACTCCTCAAAAACTCAATGGTGGTTCTGTGAGAACCTAGTGTAAATTATGCATTAATTCTTCGGTGTATGGCAAAGAGAAAGAAAAAAGACATATATGGAAAACAACGAAAGATAGGAAAAGTTAAGAACTGGATGAAGTACTGATAATGTGGTTTAAGCTCTGCACAGGTGAAGATGTTAAGTAGTGTAGGAATTTATTGAAAGAACAAGCTATAGTTTTTCATGAAGACCAAAGACTAGATTACAAGTGTTAATGTAATGAAGATTAGCGTAACTGTTTCAAACAATGACATGCCCTAAAGTACTGTGTGGTGTTAGGCAAAAAACATTCACTATCCAAAGAAGCTGTTGCATTTGTTGACAAGTTTGCAAAGTTAGTTTCTGATGAAAAATTAAATCTGGATCCAGTCTACAATGTTGATGAGATTGCCTTGTATCCATCTGCTAAGGATCTTGCATCAAAGATGGAGGACACTATGTTGCAAAATAGATTTAATGCAGAAGCTGCTTATTATACTAACTCAGAAAACGTGCAGATGTGTAAGGTCATAAAAATTATGAGAAAGAAGATGGTTAAGATGAAAACAGTGATGAAAATAAGAAAAGTGTAACAGAAAGAATTCCTAAGTTAATTTAGCTGATAAGTAAAGATGCTAGGGCAGTGCAGTTTAATAGATGAACAAGAAAAAAGAATGTTTAGATGTTGAAGGATAAACTAATCAAAGAAAATTCAAAATATATAAAACATCTTAGCTTGAAAGACAGAATTTTAAAGGTAACTAAAAATCATGCACCAGCAGGGTCAGCATCTAAAAATTTAGTGCCATCAACTTCTGCTAACCCAGATATGAAGAACCTTATCGCTAGTTCCTGAAGAAGATATTGTGCCAACACCAGTTCCTGCTGTTTTGGTCAGCTTTCAAAATGAAACAGCAATTCTGACAGTCTCCACTTCCTGGTACTTAACTCTACTTAGTTAAAAATGCCAACTTTGTATCTTAGAACCAATAGCAATGAACTTTAAGTAACCCAACAAAATTTACTATACCTGAATCCTTTATTTTACCTGTCTATTAAATTTCACTTGCCTTTTGTTTAATATCTTTTTCTTTGACTAACTATTTTGTTCTCCTGATTCACAAAGTATTTTAAAAGGTAGCATGTAGTGGTTAACTGTTGGATAAACTGTATATACTAATCAAACCTCTGGTTAGTCAGCCAACTCAACCTGACACTTTTCAGATCCCACTGATACTGTCTAAGTGAAGATCAACTCAAACTAAACTATCGGCTACTTAATAATACTGTTAAAGTGAGATGACAAATCAGTTTGTAATCTTTAAATTTAGACTACTTATAGATTTAAATTAAAGCCTGTGTATCTTAGTTACAAAATTAAGTACAATTTATTTCTGCAAATTGTAAGAAGTGACAAAAAAAAAATAAATAAAACTTGGCATCAGGAAGTATATTTGGCTGTAAAACATTATCTCAGAACTGCTATCCTAGCTATGCTAGCAGGGAAAGGCAAACACAAAAAACCTTGATAATGATGACAATAACCAATCATCTTGAAATAATAGTACAGGTCTGAAAGGAAGTTACATTACATTGTTTACAATACTATAAAACAAGTCATTAACTCCTTAAGCCCTTATGAGATATGTCAGCTAAAATGCTATTGCACTCTCATAACAAAATAGCATGAACAAGAAAACAGCTTGCCTGACAACCAACCAGAAAATCTCTCATGATTGTACCCCACCTTTATAAAATCCTATTTTACTGATTTACATTTTTAGATGGCATGGAAATTTACTAATTTTATCAGTTTACACTTTGGACTGTAGCTATGCTACTGTACAGTTGATCACAAAGTACCCAGGAGTTATTTTATCTAGAGATAATAGCGATATTAATATTTATGAGGCCAGCAGTTGTGAAACTGAAAAAGAAGAGTCACAAAAACAAATGGAATGATCACGGCCACACTATAAATATTACTGAGCTTTTAGGAAACCACACACAAATTAGAGAAGATAGAAATAAGTTTGTTAAATAAGCTTTCTCTACAGAGTTCCTTGTGGTGAAAATACACAACTGGTAAGATAATAAAAAAAAAACCTGCAAAAGTCCTTCAAAACAAGAAACACAGCAACTGATTATAGTTCTTTCTAAGAAGTTTGGTCAAAAATGCTTGGAGAAAATCAACACCTACTAAGTACATGCTATTCATGCAAAACCATTATGTGACCTGCAGATGATGTCCCTATACACTGCACACCTGCAAACTAAGTCACTCCTTACACAGCAGCTGACTGCTTTGGTTCTTTGTTATGGTTTAAAGTGGAGAAAAGAAAGGAAAGGGTTTCTTTTTTTTATGGCAGTTTTCTAAACAGTATTCATGTGGTGAAAGTCTAGACATTTGCCGAGACTGATTTGCATCATAGTTGGTCTCTTGCTACACCCACATAGGCACTCTAGACTCACCTCATGCCACTCATCTTGAATTCACCACTTCTGAGCCCCACATCCCTAGAGTACCTTTGAAACTCCTATCCTACACATTTTCCCTTGCAGTCATTGATTTGCAACTGTTCAAGAACATCATGTCAATTTCACCTATTTCAGATGGTCTATAAAGACCATGGGCACAGACTTTTCCTCCAGACCAAACCAATAAAAAATATATAAAAAAGAAAAACATCACTTTTCACCAAAGTATAATTTTTCCACATATTTATGGGATGAAATCAATTTCTCGTTTGCTATTACTAATTTAGTTCCATGTATGTTGAATGTATTCATATTTTACTTAAAAAAACCTGCTCATTTTCTTTTATTTCAGTTTATTTCTTGTTTAGTTCTAGCCCACTATCTTGAATTAAAAAAATTTTTTCCATCATCATTTAACGTTTTCCATGGATGGTTTGACAGCTGGCCAGTTGAAGGGCTGTTCAAACTCCGTCTGTTTTGGCATGGTTTCTATGGCTGGATGCTTTTCCTAACACCAACCACTTTACAAAGTGTACTGGGTGCTTTTTACATGGCACCAGCACTTAAGAGCCAACAAAACTAGGGATGCTCAGCTGGAGAGGGTTGCAGGAGATGAGCCTGTATGCAACTACACTTTTACTTAGCTTAACATGCCTTTTCAAGCACAGCAAACTGTTAGGAGTCTCAGTCCTCTGTCATCCCTTCTTTGAGTCTCAACATTTGTAGATCCTTTCTTACCACTTTGTCCTACTAGGACTAAATTGTTTGACCTTTTAGCATTCAGACTATTCAGCCAAGTGTAATGCTTATTGATTCAAATGGTTTTGAATTAATCATGCATTACCTATTACCTTTGAGATTTCTATGTGATTGTTTACTATTAGAATGACATTGTGTAGTGTATGTGTGAGAGGCTGAATCTGGCCTGTTTGAACATAAAACAGGTAGAATATACAAGCCTGATATGGCTAGTTTGAATACTAAAGGATTAATATACAACTTTTAAGGTTACATGTAATGAGGGGATTAGGCTGCTGTTACTTCTAACAGAATGAGTAGCCATGAAGAAGCTATCTCATTTGTGTATAGGGTGTTTATTAGTAAATGTCTTAAAAATCTTCTTCATGCTCAGGAAGTAAGCATGTTCTGTCATTTATAAAGCTTAAATTAATACACATTTGAGACAACTTTAAGTTGGATCATTCATGTTACCAATCATAAGTAAATGTAGCTAATGTTTTGGTTCATTATCTGTTTGAATAGCATAGCAGACAAGCAATCATTAATAGCAATATAACATAAAAGTTACTTACTCTATTAGCGGATTTGATAACTAGATGAACAGTTAAGCCATCATGTATTCCATGCTGGCTTAATGTGTCAGCATCCTTTAAGATTTTTCCAGCAAAAATGAGGCAGAGCTGTTCTTCAGGAGCATTGAATTTCTTTGATACAAGTTCTTTGAACTAAATAAAAAAGAAAAAAGAAAGAAAAGGCTAGTTTTCAAATCTGATATAAAAATTAATTTAATTACATCTAGTAATAGTTATATCATTTTTTAGGACAATATTTGATCAAATGTATTGCATTTGAGATAAGCAGACAAATCAAACTGAGTTAGATTTTTTTTTTTACCCATTTTAAGTTTCCTGATGAAATTTTATCTCTTCTAAATAGATTCCAACTTTAAATAGCAGGAGCAACATACTGAAGTTCTCTTGAATAATCTATCCAAAACTAATTCTTTAGGTTGTGTGTAGAGAGTATTCTTCTCAATGGAGAAGCAGCAGCTTTGACCATGACGGTGTTAAAACAAGTGCCAGAACAAGACCAAAGGAAGATTTATGGACCCATGCTACTCATCTGTACTTGTTTACTGGCCACTGCTACTATGCTGAACTCCAGACTACATCTGATGTTATTAGAAACCTCTGCATCTTAATAGAAAGCAAAGACAATTCAATTATATGTTTTTGGTAGAGACACACATCATGTAACTGATAACTTTCCAAAGCTAAGGTGGCACAAGGAAATTCAACTATTGTGGTCATACGAAAAATCATATTTTTCTCTTTGTTTTCATATTTTTCAAATATTTTTCTCTTTGTACTAAAAAAAAAAAATTACTTCAGCAGTTGTAGACTTGAGAAAAGTGTAAAATACTACTCCAATCGCAGAAACCGTGTACTACTTATTCATCAGCATAGTACGTGCTGGGGGGGGGGGGTATTCACTTAATGAACAAGCTGTAAAATACTAAAAATATTAACCTTTAACTCATTAAGTTGATGAACTTGCTGGCAACAACCCAACATATCCAAGAATAATTTGCAAAATCTGCATTTCTATATAGCATTTCCTGTTGTAAGTTCAGTATTTTAACCATTCCATATTACCCATTCATGTATAACCCATCGTTTGCACCATTTCCAACAAAATGATTTTCTCATACTGGTAAAAACCAAAAATGTGTAGAAAGGGTACACATCTTTGCATCACCATGCAATGTTTTGGAATAAATCTAAATAGTTAAAAATATTTTTGCTGCTACCACAAATTCTGCTTTGTGAGCCAACAGAAAGTACAAAAATTTTTTTTTTCTAACAATGTTGAAAGGGTAGGGCAAAATTACAAGATGATGGAATAAGATTTCTTATTTATGTTACATAAAGAATATAAATATTTACTCCAAAAACAGTTATGGAAATATTCATTTACTGAAAAACAAATGTTATTTTTCTTTTACATATCATCTATTTTAATCTTCAGTAATGATCTTAAATATAAACTATAACAATTACAAATATGAGCTCTAAATTTTCAGCAGTTATATCAAAAATCAGAACCAATTGTTTGCAGAGATACTTGAAAATCGTGATACATGCATGATTTAGCAAAGAGTTGAGGTTCTAAGGTAATGGAATGATTAGACAGAAATAGGAAGAAAGCAATGTTTACACAGAATGCATTATATCAATCTAATCAATGGTTCGTGTTCAGAAAAGTTAAGTTATGTGTAACTTAACCATAAGCATTTAAACCAAATAGTCCACTTGTTTGTTAAGCCACTCACACTTACCTACAATGCCTTTCTAAAAATAAGCAATCACAACACTAAAATCTCAAAGCTATGAGATAAAACAAGTAAAATGAATAAGCCATAAATTTGATAGAGTAATCTAAATACAAAAGGGTCAACAGAAAGACAGGAAATTCAGAACTTTCTAAAACTGTTGTTATTTAACACAAGGCCAGCCTTGATCAAGCTAACCTATGATTGACAGCATTCCAATCATGACCATCCTGGGTTTTTTTTTAAGACAATGCATCTCAGACTATATTATCTAATATTCTCTTAAGGGAGTTGCTAAGGATTGAAAGGGAGGATAGACAAATTGCTATGATTAATAAAATTAGACGATTTTTAAATTTGTGAAATGTCCAAAACTAGGGCAAAGAAAAAACAATTATATGTTTGCAAACTATTTTATGTTCTCACTAAGAGAAAGGACACAAAAAAAACTTAATATTTTGTTTTTGAAGAGTTTGATATTTGTCACTTTAAGAATTAGTGATTCAATGAGTCCTTCCTTTATTAAAACAGGTAAAATTTGAAAGACTTCACTGGTATTTCTTTGAAATAAGGCGGCGAGCTAGCAGAATCGTTAGCACGTCAAGCGAAATGCTTAGCGGTATTTCGGCTGCCGTTACGTTGTGAGTTCAAATTCCGCCGAGATCGACTTTGCCTTTCATCCTTTCGGGGTCGATAAATTAAGTACCAGTTAAGCACTGGGGTCGATATAATCGACTTAATACCTATGTCTGTCCATGTTTGTCTCCTCTATGTTTAGCCCCTTGTGAGTAATAAAGAAATAGGTATTTCTTTGAAGTTAAATGACCACATAGTTGAAGTAACAAAGAAGCCTTCTAAGTTAATAGTTAATGGAGTACATAAACACAGACATAGCTGCATGGTTAAGAGAATAAACACAGGACTGGTTATGTAGTTGGGAAATTCACTTCACACCAGCATAGTTTCAGGTCCAGTCCCTTGAAACAAGCGCTTTGTACTAAAGTCCTGAATCAACCAATAACTTGTGAGTGACTTTAGTCAACAGAAACTGTAAGGAAATGCATGTCTACTGTGTGTGTATGTGTGCGTGTGTATGCATGTGTATATCAATCACCACCTGACAGCTGCTGTTGGTTTATGATCCTATTAATGATTTAGCAAAAAGACCAATGGAAAAGAACCAGATTTTTAAAAAAATACAGTTTTTCATTTTCAAACCAATATTCAAACTTTCAATGATGCATGTGTACATGTATACACACACACACACATATATATGTACACGTGTGTGCAAATTTATGTCTGTGATACCATCTGTTACAGCAGGAGACAGGAAGACTGCATGTATTACAGGAACAGCTAAACCATCATATTTTATATGCTGTCTTTCTCTCTCAATATCCTTTACATGCCATCACCAATGGAAACTTATCCTACAATTTTTCAAGTTACCCATCACTTATTTAATCCTTTAGCATTCAAATTTATTCACATTGTTTGGAATTAATTGTGCATTTTCTCACAAAATCAAGACTTTGATGATGTGACAATTTTTAGAAAGTTTTTCAAGACATTGTAGGACAGGTGTAAGAAGCAATATCTGGAGCCTGTTACATATCTGCCTTTAACTAAAAGTGTACTGTATTGCCCTCCAATGCTACTTTTGCTCTCCACTTCTATGCATTTTCATCTTTTTCCCTGCCTTTATCCTACCAACCAACAAATATACATGCTACAGATTTATCCTTCCTGCATACCAATATACATAATTTTTTTTGCTATATATTCCCAGTCTCTTAGACTGATCATATATATATATATCGCTATATATATTGGCATTTAGACTAGTCATCTCCCGCCCAAATATTCAGCGCATGTTTTATATTCAAACTGCCCAGGTCTGGCTTCACACCTATCATACAATGCCATTCTAAATACAAACAATTACAAGACAATGACTAATTTAAAAGTGTGAATATATAAGCATTATATTTGTGACAGAGAAATCTGAAAGTTAAAAAGTTAATGTTTTTTTTAAAAAACTTTTCTTTTCATTTAACCTTCTATATTCTATTATGTTGTTTTCACATTTAACTCATACACACCAGTCATATATTTATAAACCTTTATCATATATGGATTCTTCTGTTCAACATGAAAAATTTCCTACGTTTCATGGATCTGTTTTAGGGACCTATGTTGTAACTATCAATATAGATGTAAAACCCTATTTTTATTATTTTATTAATGTAGATTCTCAAATCTATATAACTGTACAAAATGGCATGTATATGATCCTGTATCATCATCATTTAACGCCCATTTTCCATGCTGGCATGGGTTGGATGGCTTGACAGGAACTGGTAAGATCAGGTGCTGCACCAGGTTCCATAGTCCATTTTGGCCTGGTTTTTTATGGCTGGATACTCTTCATGCACATGTTTCACACACATTTAAAAAATGTCTGAACAGTTTTTATGTGTGTGTGTGTATATATATATATATATATATATAGGCCAACCAAAGCCTTGTGAGTGGATTTTGAAGACAGAAACTGAAAGAAACTCATCATGTATGTGTACCCTTGTCTTGACATCACATGATGTATATAAAAAAGCATCACCATCGTCATCATACAAAGCAATGTTGTTCCTTTCCAGTCTTCTGGGAAAAGAAAATGTCTGGCCAAAGGAAAAATTACCTTTTTAGAAACAGGTGGTTAGCAACAGGTAGGGTATCTGCCTGTAAAAACTTTGCCTCAACAAATTGTCTGACCCATGCAAGCATAGAGAAGTGGATGTTAAATGAATCTGATAATGGTACTTGTGTGTGTGTATAAATATGCACACATGCAAAGACATGTATTTCTCTCTTTATATATGAGTATGTCTTCTTTAAGTTCATGTTTTTTATTACATATATGCACAATATTTGTAAGCATATGACTGTGTGTGTGTGTGTGTATGTATATATATATATATATATATATATATATATATAAATAATTTATATGCATATCTACGTTGATTAATATTGTGTACATGTGAATTTCTTATGTATTTTATTTCACTCTCATTTTAATTTTCTCATTCTACCAAGTTTTGCTTCACAAGCAGATCCTGAAAGTTATTGATTACAGGTGAATCTCTAATAATTTTTGATTGATTAACACTCTGTAAAGAATTCTAATTCATTGCTATACAATTAGTGAATTCATAATTTCTAAGCTTTGTAAATATATATATGTGTGTGTGTGTGTGTGACGCACACCAGTTTAAGTGCTTGTGTGTATGAGTATCATCACATGCAAGTGTATATATGTACAGCATATATATGTATATATATATATATGCATGTGTCACTGTTTTTCTATGTTACATGGATCAGACGGAATTCATTGAGGCAGTTTTATTTTCAGCAACTGAATATGTTCTTCCTGCCACAAATTCTTACTTGTTTCCAAGAAAATTAATATTTCCAATATGAGTAGACAAGTTATTGTGAAAAATTCGAAACAAATTACACCATCTGTATGATGGCGATGCTCATTTACAATTATCACATGATGTCCAAACATGGAAGCACAAACATACACAAAGGGCTTCTTTTGGTTTCCATTTACCAAACCCACTTACAAGGCTTCGGCTATCTTGGGACTACGGTAGAAAACACCTGGCTAGGAACTGAACTTATCCAGAGACATGCCAGCACCTCTATGTAATGTCATTATCTTTGTTTGTGTGCATGCATGTGTACCTGTGGTTGTGTGTGTGTCTGTATCTGGATGAGTGTATAGGCACATGCAAATCCACACACAAGGAACTTCTGTACAATTCCTGTTAATTTCCGCTCCCAACCCAGGAAAAGTAAATGATTGGTGATGATAATGGTATGGTATAAAATTTTTTTTAAATAAACACTTTCCCAAGATGACACACCAGAACTGATGTAATTGTTTAGTGAATTTCTAAATCACATAGCTCAAGATTTCATTGCAATTGTTCATATTAAAAATAATAAAAGTTAATTTTGCACTAACTATATATATATATATATATATATATATATATTATCAAATTTTAATTTCAAAATTTGTGCTACATTCAGTAAAAAAATATTCATAATAAAAACTGTTGACAAATTCTTCAAATAATATTCTAAAACATAAAAGTTTCAAAAAGTATATCTATTCTGAATTCACTATGGTCACAATCCTCATTTTAGTATCCATTCTTTTATAGCAATGGTTCTCAATTAGGATCCATATAGGATTTTGGGGGATCCACACAGCAAAATAGTAAACTGGGGATCCACAATAGAATTTTAAGGGTCTTTGAAAAAATTTTGCTTTAGATGTATGTAGTGATATGTATGCAAGAAACAGCTATGTTTCTTTCTCCAACATTTTACATAGTTCAACCTACACAATGTGTGAAAAACAAAGTAGGAATTTGAGAAGCTTCTCTAAAACTAGTTTTTAAACATGGAATGGCTGGAGGGGGGGGGGCACCAGAATGAATTAGCAATCAAAGGGATTCATTGATAAAAAATGGTTCTAGAGATTAGTCTGCTGTACATTGTCATTCTAAGCAAATTTCTTTATCGTTACAAATGTTAGATTTATGCCCACCCAGATTGCTTCAGTCAAATCTTCCCTTATTCTAGGCTACTGTAAACATCTTTTGCAGCATACTTAATCAGCATCTTACCTGTTCATATAAATGCAGTCATCACCAAGCTACATTCAACCTTTCTTGTAAATTAGCACCAACAGTCCATACTGATACTCTCAAATCTTACAAACCCCTTGTATCTGGGTTTCCTCTCATACAATATATTTTGACAAATTTTATTGCTAAGCTAGTCAAGGTCACCTATGAGTTAATCTTTCAGATTTTGTTCAACCCATGTTTCTTGGATAAGTTTTGACCAAAGAAAAATGTTTACTATCAAAATTCATCAGCAGGCAAACCAAAATTGGTTTGGTATTTCATACTAAACCTAAATATTGTTGACAGTAACATTTATCTGTTTCTTCATTGACAAACAATATAAAGATCAAACAATTTCTAAATGTTATTAATAAATCAGTTAAATCTCTTATCTGTTCTAGCAAAAGTTATACAAGAAGTTTTTTATATATATATATATATATATCCAGGCATATTCCTCATTTTTTTAAGAAGGGGTAGCCACAACAAGAAACACACCAGGCATTCCATTCATTTTCCAGCCCTGTTATATGCTTGGGTCAAGGCATAGAACGCAACCCCCAATATTAGTTTCTTACTCACCAAAAATGTTATAGGGAAGATTTAATCATCAGAAACAAACATCAGAAGTTAGATATATCCAAGACTTGGGTTTGCTTTCTTAAGAAAATTATGTAGATGCTCAATCAAGAAACTGACATCATTCAGCTGTTAATGTGACATGACCAAGTAGCAACTGTACATGCTTTTCTTCTTCTAACACTAACTTTAGTGGTACAAGTTTTAGGTTTTAGTTGTGACTTTCACAGATGATGTAGAATGCAGGATTATTTTTGACACTTCTTCATTTGTAGTAACTCAAGAATAGAAGACGATGATATTGAAGCTATTTTTGCATCACTGTTAATTAAGCACAAACAAATTCTCCAGCATTTCTTCATAGATCTTTATCATCTGGAAAAGTTCAAGTGGTTCTCTTCTTTCAACTTGGCAAATGTTTCTGCTGTACAACAGTTCTGTCTTCACAATTTTCCCACTAATTTCACTTTAGTTAAGAGGATATTCATTTGTGGTTATACATGGACTACCATATAATTTACAAGTTTGTAAGAGCTTAGTAATGTAGAAATACACTTTCTCTACTTCATGCATTCTTTTGCTGTGTTTTTCTTATAACTTACTTGCTCTAATAATTTATAAATTTTCATTGTGAGATAATTAAGAAATGATGATTTCAATAAAACCATGTTGTTTCTAAATTTTTCCCCCCTTGCATGGTGACCGAACTTTGCAATATCCCTTTCAGCACTGACATTGCTCAGCTCTTCCTTGACAAACTTAAATAGTTGTGTTGTTAGAAGATTTATCAACATATGTAAAAATCATATTCCATTTCACTCTGTATCTTCACATGCCAACTGACATACTATCTTTTCTAACTGTTCTTACATCAATATGTTTTGAGGTTTCAGAATTTTAATAAATCTGCAAAATTTTCTCAAACTATGTGCTTTAAATTCCTGGAGCTATGAATTCACCTCGCTATAAAACCAATGGGGAAAAACAATGCAATATCTTCCTTGTCAAAAACAAAAAAAAATATATCATATTCAAATAATCTATTCAAAACATTTTTGTGTCTGAAGAAAAAAAAAAAAAATTGTAGCAATTGCCTAAAAACTCTCATTTTGACAGTTAAATTTTCAGAATTTCTGACCCAAAATCTGACATTATGAATTTCAAATACTATTTGCACAATTATTTCTCAACCCAGTAATATTAGAATCTCATCAATTAGATTTTGTTTTGAAAGCTTTAAACCTTTTGGATAATTTTGGAGTGAATATTATCCATACCAGGCAGTTTTTGGCTTACCTTACTGATGAATTCTGATTTTAAAATTTCATCTTAGATCAAAACTCAAAGAAAAACATGGGTTGCATCTTTAAAATCTAACTCAAATTATCTCATTTGGTGGTTCTCATTTTGACAAATACCAGCATTCACACACCCACTCCCAACAAAATATCAGTGAAATTTTTGTCTCCCATTCTTATTAATGGGAAGACAAAATAGACTTTATATCCATATAATTCATTTTTCACTGTAGTATTAGAAAAAGTCTAAAGCCATCTTAATTTTGATAAGCATGGCAATTTGCCCCTCCCCACTCTTTGAAAAATACTTATCAAGTTAACTGAATTCAACTTTTATTGTGAGCCATCAGAGAAATTTGATTTTCTTTCCGTTACAATACAAGAGTCTATTATCAAACTGAAAGTTGTCTATAGTCAGAACAGTTATGTCAGTGTCACATGTCTACTCATGTAGAGTGGACTAGAAAATTTCAACAATTAAACACATAGGACTCCAGTTCACTTAATTCCAACTAATCAAACAATATTACATTATTATACTGTTGTTGGACTCTTATGGTTTCCTGCAACAACTCATAGCTTAGTCATGGATATGGTCACCTTCAGGACTTTTGATAAACCCTGAACTTTTTTTTCCCAAATCTTTGTCAGATTTTGCAATAACTACACTCAAAATTCTCATGTGCAACCCAGCCAGTAACATATTTGTCAGACCTCAATGACTGAAATGAAGAAGTAGATGAAGACAATCCAAACCAGTTTTGATGTCATGCTGAATAAAATCATAACAGACAAATGAAATATTCCAAAAATGTTATTATTGCCAGAAATTTGCACAACTAGAAATACATGTTCTATTGTATAAAAGTGTTGAGTGATAAATTCATGATTTTTGTTGGTTCGGTATTTTCATCATCATCATCGTTTAACGTCCGTTTTCCATGCTAGCATGGGTTGGACGGTTCGACCAGGGTCTGGGAAGCCAGGAGGCTGCACCAGGCTTCAGTCTGATCTGGCAGTGTTTCTACAGCTGGATGCCCTTCCTAATGCCAACCACTCTGTGAGTGTAGTGGGTGCTTTTTATGTGCCAGGCGAGGCTGGCAACGGCCACGATCGGTTGGTGCTTTTTACGTGCCACCAGCACAAGTATCACAACTACAATTTCCATTTGATTTTTTGATGTTGATGTACTTGACTCAATAGGTCTCCTCAAGCACAGGGTTCAGTTATTAAATTCAAAATTCAATTTATTTTTGTCTGCACCTTTTACAACCGATTAAAGTTTGAAGGATTTAAAAAGAAAAAAAAATCATACAAAATCTGGCCCATGGACACAAGCATTTAGATCTGCCAGTACAATAACATCATACAACCAACAGTCCTATAACCAAACAAAATGCAAGAAAAGACTGAAAAGTCACCGAAAAGTTGGACAAGAATGTTCTGAGGCATTTGTACCACAATCAGATCAGAAACAAAGAAGTAATAAGAACATCATCATGAAGACTCCAAGACACACTGATAGAATGAAGAATGCAATTGGCAAATCATCAATATGCAAAAACAGTGTTCAGATGGACACCAACTAGAGAACAGTAAAAACAAAAACTGCAAAACATGTGGTGCTGAACCTTACAAATGGAAAGTGGAGGCTGTCAACAGACACTGTGAAAACAAGAACAAGCAACCAATCAAGAATACAGGAAAACTGCAATCCAGTGTGCAGGATAGATTTACTAATTGTAGATATTTTCAAATCAGAAACTAGATAGTGGTATCTACTTCCAAACTGACATTAGTTCATGTCTGATGAAACTAACCAACTAAATTTTGTTGAGTTCAACTGAATAAAGGTTGTATCAAAAAGTTCCCAGACTAGCTCTGTTGCATGCCAACAGATGGCAGCACACCACTGCATGTGCAATGAAAGCTAGTAGTGACCTTCATTAGGCAGTGTGCTGAGTGACATTTGCTGTGTTTACTTCACAAGTTGTGAAATTTATGATCAGGTGTATGCTGTAGTCTACGATTTTGTCATAGACAGGAACAAAGAACCAACATAAAATTTTGCATTAAACTGGGGAAGTCTGCTAGAGACATTGAGTATGCTTCAGCAAGCTTATGGTGGCAAGGAAATGGGTCGTATGCAATGTTTCGAGTGGTACAAGTGCTTCAAAAGCAGAAGAATGTCCCTGGAAGACTTGCCACAAGCATCACCCCCAGAAATGTGGTATTGTGTATCAAGAATTCACCCCCCAGAGCCAGACTATCAATCAAGAGTCCTACTGTAACATTTTGATGCGTTTGAGGGAGGACATTCAGTGAAAGCAACCAGATCTGTGGAACACAAAGAATTCTTTATGATGACAATGCACCGTCACCAAGCTCTCCTTAACCATGAGTTTCTCACCAAAAAACATAGTATCACTTCTGCACCACCCTATTCGCCAGATTAAGCATCTGCGGACTTCCATCTCTTCTCCAAGATGGAAACGCAGCTCAAAGGTCGCTGTTTTAACACCATTGTAGAGATCCTGAGCAAGTCAGAGAAGGTCCTCGACTCGCTTATGAAAAACAACTTCCAGGCCAGATTCCAAAAGCGACAGGAATGCTGGGACCAGTATATTGCTGCACAAGACGACCACTTCAAAGAAGATGATGGTAAAACTTAATTAAATAATTTATTTTTTATTAAACATAACTAGCTTGAAAACCTTTTGATACCTACCGCCTTGTTTTACATTAATGAGTAATTTGCATGACCAAACAAAAGATACACAAGAAGCCAAATACAAACTCTTACTGGAATCAGAACATATAAATTCATTTACCTCCATCATGAAATATGAAGTAAAAATACAAGATGAAAAATTTCCCTTTTGTTTTTATTTTACTAATTTACCCATTGATGCCACAGTATTCAGCAATAAAGAATTGTTTTAATTACACAATATCTGAAAAGCTGCATTACTAGAAGTGGCTGCAGTTAGAATGAATGGGAAAAGAAAATTTAAAGACTGATCATATTTGTTAAAAAGAGAATTCTTCATCCAAAAGATCAACTGAATAAAGTTCAGAGTTCAAGTCTCAAACAAAAGATGCAGTTTTAATGTACCAAAGTTTGTTTTTCATTATTGCCATACAGTAAGCTTATAAATGCAAGTAATAATTATGAATTAAAGAAGTTAGCATAAAACTGAAAATTGACAATACTGAGTATAATAAAGTAAGCTAAAGATTGCTAAGATTTTGAGAAGGGAGTTGATGAAAGATAAAAGACTGCCAAGAAAAAAGATCTGTGGAAGTTGAGTATGAATCAACAAGTGGACATCAAAATAGAATAACTGGAAAAAAAATATTTGCCAACCATGAGAAAAACAAAAGATTTGGATAGTAGCCAAAGAACAAGAAAAGCTACAATGCACTATTTTCGAAACTTGGTTAATGACGAGATTTTACACCATTCTAGCAGTGATTTCCCTTGGATGAAGAGCTTTTAATTAGGATGCTGTAAAAGAGATTATATATCTTTGAAAAGCTTTTTCTTTATATGAAAAGAAAATATGTGTAACATATCAGGCTTCTAAGGCTGTATGAAAACATAACAGTAGAACACAAACAGTCCAACAAGTCAAATGGAAATCCAAGAGATAGACTGATTATTAGAATTGATGGATATGCAAGTGATTCTACTGAAAGGAGAGGAATACAGGAATGGGCAAAAGTGAGTGAATGGAAGTAAAAAGGCTTATAATAAATACAATGTAATAATGATGAACATAAGATCATCCTAGGTATTCAGTGAGAAGGTTGAAACCCTTTATGAATAAATATAATACTCCAGTTGGGAAAACCTGGAGACTAAGAAAATACAGATAATGGATCAAAGGTTAACTTGATTATACAGAAAGAATAATCAAAGTATACATCACAAAAATTATACAGCATGCAAACAAGCATAGGGTAACCTCATGTAAAGCATAGAAACTCATAAAGAAGCTACTGTGAAAAATCTCAAGAAGCTGTCTAATTCAATAACAGAAATATTTTAAAAGCAAAAAGATGTGGAACTGGAATACAATCAGTGCAGTTCATGTCAAGTATGTCACTTTTGAAGAACAGTGTTGGAGATGAGATTGGTAGGCAGTTATTAATAAAAGGAATAACAGAAAGTTGGGAGACATCCAAGTTGGTCCTAGAGCACACCAATAAGACAGACAAATGTAAAATAGTCAGCGAGATAGTTCTATTCCATATTTCATAGGCAAGGTGTTTGACTAACAGGTGTCTATATAAAATACTGTATGCTGTCTGAAGATTTCTAAAACCAAGAATATTCGTATAACAGACCAAATAGCTGATCTTACTTTACTTATCTATAATAATTAGGAAGGTACTGATACTAAAACAGCATATATAATGAATGATTACATACCAAGCTAATATTTAGATATTCTTTTTGTTTCAGTCGCAGTCAAAGGATTAAGTCAATGAAATTGCATGTAGTACTTAATGTCTTGGCTTTGGCATGATTTCTACAGCTGGATGCTCTTTCTAACACAATACTTTACAGTGCTCAGAGTTTTGTATTTTTTTTTCTAGTGTCACCATGCAACTTGCAAGACTAAAGAACCTAAAGGGTGTCCCTACAATAAAAGAGAATAAGAGAGTGATGAGGAAAAAATATGAAGAACAGATTTAGTGTTGTGGGTGAGTGATAGTGAAGAGAGTAACAAAGGATACACAGAAAATAGGAAGGAGTATGAAGGGGAAAGAGAAAGGATTTGTGTCAAGGGTTGGTAAGAGAGGTGGAGACAATAGCAAAAGGTGATAAAGTGGGTTGTGTAGAAGGATCCAGTGTTTAACCAGCGTCATGGAGGGAGGAGAAGTGAACATGGGTAGGTGTAGGAGGAAAGAAACATGAAAGAGAGAAAAAGGATAATGGTGATGAGAATCTGGACATGGCTGCAAAAGGAGAGAGAGAGAGAGAGAGAAATGAGGAATTCAGGTGGCAGAGAAGCTGTGGAGAAATGACAGTGAAAGAGAGACAAAGGATGAGGGAGCAGTGGTTGAATGCAAAAAGAGAAAAAAGCTGGAAGGTACCATAGAAGTGAAAGGGATGAGCAGAGAGTGAAAGCAGAACAGTTTCTGCGTTGTTTCCATCTACCAAATTCACTCACAAGGCATTGGTCAGTCTGGAGCTATAATAGAAAACAGTTGTTCAAAGTAGTGCGAGACTAAACCTGAAACCATGTGGTCATGAAACAAACTTCTTTAGCACATACCTATGACTGGTAATTTTTTTTTAATGCTTTCAGATTGAAATCATTTGTAAGGCTCAACTTTAGCATCTTAACAAACTCAACCTTTAGCAATTATTTATTGTGCTTTCAACACTCCTGAACATGTCTTTTGTATAGAAAATCATAAAACAGAAAAAAACAGGCAATTTCAGTTCCCTGCACTTGAGACACTATAGCATCGATCTAAAACATTGGTAAGAAAACTAACTCCAATAATCCATAATAGATAATCTGGCTAATAAAATATTGCATCAGATATTTAGAAGAAATATATTCAAACCTTCCTACAGTAACTGACAAGTACATCGTTTCTTGTTTCTTTTATAGTTAACACATAACTTTAAATTTTGCTGGCAAGGTTCTCAAAATTACACCAATTACCAGCCCAATTGTTGCATTTGATCTAATGATTACCTACCTACTTTTACCTTCTTTTTTTTTCCCCCAAATACCAAAATATCCATTTCCTTGTATGTGCCTACAAACGATTTTATCCTCAAGTAGCACTTGTCTTTCAATAATTCATTCACTCTCGCTCCATCCTGCATGTTTTGGATTGATTAGACAATAAATTTCAAGGACAGAATTGTATGAATACCCAATTCTTCTCAGATCGAGCTGCAAACCCTGATACAGCCTTTAGCTTCTTCAAACATCATTCACAAGCCAAGCATCAGACTACGTATAAATTTTGATTGTCTTTTTATGAAGCAATCACTTATCTTGTAACTTTTTCAAATGATATTCAATGCCGTGGACATTACAATGTTTGAGCACATGTCTAGCTTGTTTGTTACTGGACCTAATGAACCACTACAAAATCTGAAAATATCACGTTGAAGAGGAAGTAAAACATTTATAAATGGGTAGTTTAAACATTGTGAAAGTAATTCGTGGCTCTCTCGTAAGAAATCTTAAAACCCGTAAAAATATAATTACTGGCCTATATTCAAGACTAAATACAGATAGTAGATATTATATCCTGAAAGAAGCCTGTTCAACAGCAGAAAGTAATGCTGTTAAAACACCGGAAATGCCGAATGAAATCATAAAAAGAACTTTAATGTTAGAATCAACTCAATAAGGCTAATAAATCGGTCGATATTTTTTTAAAATCGCAATAAATTTCATCCAACAGCTTCGAGATGATTCCATTTGAGGTCGTCGTGATGGCGAGAGAGAGTTCTCGGTGAACTGAGTCCGCGACCCAATTTCAATTGCTTCCTGTTAGAACTGCATTTGTTGGGTCGTAGATGTCCTTGTAAAATACATAAACATTAGAGATTCATCTACTTCAATTAAACTGGGAAGGGAATACGTTTTTATAAGATATCGTTAAAAACAGTAACTTTGTAAATTTTAAAATCTGATGATGTTTCGTAAATCTTTGATCTTATGACGCATCGCTAGCACTGACACAACGAACAGGTTTTATAGAAGAAAAAGTTTCGAAATTTGCAACAAACCATCTTTATTTTAATGTGCATTCAAAGCCATCAACGTTAGTGCTTCTCGGTATATTTTGAGGAATCCAACAAATCTACTCGAAAAGGATAATTAGCAAAAGCATCTATAAACCGAGAGGCACTTTATATGTTTATATAGAGAGAAAGTTACTTGAAAATGATTGTGTACAGCAGAGTCGTAATCGAAGACAAAACGTGTGTAAATTTCAAGTGAAATGAGTTGTAAGAGTTTATTTTCATCGAACATGCCTTACAAATCATATATCATCTACGGTTTATTGAAAATTACTTGGAAATCTAAAACATAAAATAAGATTCACAAGTCAAATGACATAACTCAAACACATGTTTCAGAACCAAAACCAAACAAATAGTTTCAACATATGTTGAAGATAAAATAAATGAGGGGTTGTTAAGAAAATTTTTTGCCCTTTATTCCATGCTTAATTTATGACAAGGATGATAACCACGCTCGTTTAACTCGGTATAGTAGTATTCTAGTCGCCTTTCCCTTATCATGAACGGACACGTAGTTTTCACTCTTAAAGGCTGACGAATCTTATATTTCAACTTCATTTGTAAATAGAAACAGGATTTTGCTACACTTGTTTCGTCTAAAAAAAGCCTTCGTAATTTAATTCCTTGATACACGAAAGAATTTCGATTTTTAATTTTTTTTTTTTTTTTTCAAGGTTCGAGAGGGGGAGGATTCTTGTCTGTTACTCTCCGATTTTTGTGCAATATTAAAATCCACACCGACTCTTAAACGATATTCGAGTTTAAATAACAGAAACACAAGAAAGTACAACAGATCTGAAATCAATTGAGATTATGAAAAAACAAACAGAAATACATAAAGCAAGTAACTCATAAACAAATTCAAACAAATTTTAACGACAGTATATATATATACTGCCAATGAGAAGATACGGACGGGATGGGGGTGGTGTTATATACTGGAGCTAATCGGTCAACAACTTTTAAGCAATGAGTTGTACAAAATCCTATACAAAAAAACAAATTACCTCTTTGACCGACACATCAGCCTCAACTTTAATCTCTTGCTTTTCTTTACTTGTTTTAACTGTAATAGTAATTTTCCTTTCCGTTTCTTCACCGCTTTCCGCCATGATGGATGCACACCTGTACGGCTGAACACAGAGTCATGGGAATAAAAAAATTCCTCCCCCTCTCTTAAAATACATACATATTCTTAGTAATGAAAATTAATTGTTTTCACTTTTATTACTGTTTTATTTCCGGAATTAATTACTTTTCACATTCAAACAGAAAACTTTTAACGATTACTGATACAAATATGAAAAATTAAACATATACGTTATTAAAAATACTAATAGATCGCGGATGTGTGCTAAGTCTCATTTGAACGAGACTATGACATAAGCATTATTTCGCAGTTTCAATGTAACTATGTCTGCAGGAGATATAAGCCTTCTGGAAATTATGTATTTTTATCAAATCCTTTAAATATGTCGTATTTATTTTTAACAATGTTTACAAGGAATATAAAGCTTAAGAGAGGTGTTGTCGTGCAGGCACCCACAAATGAGAAATAATAATAGAAAAACAACAATTATATAAGTTAAAAAAAAGCCGCTACGGAAAATTGTTACAAAATTCTGACGTAATTAGTGGATTATACTAGAACAATGCATCATTTTCATAAGATGTCTTTAATCTTAGCGGATATCATACTGGAATTTTAAAATGAATCTTATATTTTTTTTAATTTTAATTGCAAAAAGTTACTTTTTGGTTTGTTTTAATTAATTCAAAGGCCAAGATGATAAAGTCCTCCCCCACTCCCCTGAGGTTAAGTTTGGAACACTTTCAGTTTACATAATATTTGTAAGTTTACTCGTATGGTAGGGAGATATTGCGAAGGAAAGATTAAGGTAATGCATTTAATACGTCAAGTAAACTAGACAGTGTGAATGGAAAGAGAAAGACGCAATGTTGGAATGTCTTGACTCAAACAGAAATGGTTATAATAATTGGTAAAATAGGATGTCATTTCTATTATAACTCCCTTCACAACTAAGGTTCTTGAAGAATAAATTAGACTTCTGCGAACAACTTATGTTTATTACTAAGTTTAATTTGCAATTTAAATAGTAATTTTTTTTTTTCTGGCACGAACTGTAATATAATGATGACTGGGTGTCTATTCTAATTCCAACTGGAAATTTTAGAAGCAATGTAATGCGGAAGGAAAAAAGTAGCAAAAACATTTGTACGACGCAGACTATTGGAATGTCGAACTCGTTCATAGCGAAATGAACAGTGATATTAATGATGAATCATATGAGAAATGAAATCAGATCTTTTGAGTTGTAAACTGCACCAAGAATTTTAGCTTAATTTTATAATTTAATAAGAGGAAATGTAATGTCTATGACCTATACGGGCCCTCGGGCAGAAGTGAACTTCCAGGGTCTGAAACCTTTGAGGAAAACAGGGCACAATGAAGTTTGACTGTTACCATTTGTGTTAGAATGATTGGATATTTTAAAAGAGGATCTGAAGTTGTTTTTTTTGGATGAAGGTGATAGTTCTTTAGGCGCAGAGGACGTTATATTACTTAGAAGAAAAAATGGCAATGGCGCATCTGTAAGCTCGTGGTTTAGTAAGCTGATGAGTGAACGTTTGCCAAACAGCTGGATGGCCTTTTTTATGCTATCTAGGATGTTTGTGTGTATAACATCTCTACCTTCCTTGATATGTGGGCAGTACTCTCATGTGAGTCATTCTTGTGTTTGTAGAGAGACAAGCTCAACAACTGAGCAGAGAAGTATTTCCAGCCCTAAAATGGAAGCATAACTTTTGGAATGCTGTTTTTATAATTTTACAGATTTTCCCCCATCAAACAGGAAATAATCTTGGAGCTAGAAATACGATTGTTTAATATTCGACTTCAGTTATAATTACATTAATATTAAGGATGCGTTCTAGGAATCGATCCAAGTACTTGTAACTTTGCTGTATCAACCTGTTGGGGGGTGGGGACAGAAAAGCGAAGTTGACCTCGACGTGATTTGAACTCGGAACATAAAGGATTGTAACTGTAAGCTTTTTGTCCGACGTTTAACGATTCCGACAATTCACCCGATAATTAATATGGCTTGAAGAACTGACTGGGAATGAAAATTCCTTAATTGTTTTGTTACATTCCAAAGCCCCTTTCTTTAGTGGGCTATTTTTCTATAAGGATACTTTGTAGAATTTTTCATGCCTTAGTAGGGAATTTTCAGTCTTAGCAGTAAAATTGCAAGCTTATAACACTGCAGAAATACATCTATGCTGAAAAATAACGAATCTTTAATTTAACAAATTCATAGGTTTATAACTTTTTAAATTACTGTTAGGGTTCTTAGAGACTCCATTAGTGAATGACTTCAGATTTCACCAATGATCATCATAGATATTAAAATTTATTACTTTTTACATTTTATTGCTTTCTTATTTGATATTTTCTAAGGAAGTTTAAATTTATATGGTTTAAAAGAAATTAGAACTATACATATGATTAAGCACATTGCTACAAATTTGAAAAGACGGGTTATGGTTACTTAAATCATGCCTAGCAATTAATTATTTTATTGATATAAGAGGCATGATGTTTTTCATTTGTTCAACTCTAGAATAAGGAAGATATTTAAAAACTGGAACAGTATTAGAGCTTCTTTTTAACAGCTGTATACCATTCTTATCTCAGAAGACTTCTAAACTATGAAAAATAGTACAAATAGTCAAATAATGCAACTTCTATAGGAAAACTTGAATATGTGGTTTTTGAAAAATCCAGAATTTTATTATTTTCCACTCTATTCTGTTGTCATTCTACACCCATTATTAATTAATTTAAATTTAATGATGGTGCTTCAGAATGGCTTCTGTCAAAACACTAAAATTTATATAAGAATATTTACAAATATATTCTGGACAAAGAAGCTGTGTCCTTGGCTTTTGCAAAGAGCTCCAAGAATAATCCACAAGGCTTGAAATTTTGTTGGAGAGAGATAGTCAAATATATTAACTCCAGTGCTCAACTGGTACTTATTCTATTGACCCCAAAAGGATGAAAGGCAAAGTCAACCTCAGTGATATTTGAACTCACAATCTAAAGACAGATGAAATGCCACTATGCATTTTGTCTGGCATGCTAACGATTCTGCCAGTTTGCCATGTTAAGGTGCTCCAAGAATAATGAAATCAATGCAGTTAATTTTTGAACATCTGACAGAAAATCTTGGGTATAGAGTGATTCTACAGAGATTATTTTCTAGATAGGAAAGACTGGGAGAGTGGTTGACAATATTTGAGGATTTTTTTTTTTTAATAGGTGCATGATCAGAAGTGTGCAGGATAAAGGATACAGGTTAACAATTTAACCCCTGAATAATACTGACTCTGATTTTATCAACAATCATATAGTGTGGTTATCAGTCATTCTCTCTCTTCCATTATTCTCACTTCTGTCACCTAAATGCTCTAGCACACTTTCCACCCAGTAGTAAGGGATAGAGGGAAACAAATGAAGACAATGCAATCTTGCAAGGGCAAAACAACACAACTGATGCTGGCAAACAAATGAAGACAATATAGAGTAGAGAAGACTCTTTGGTCTTACTGGAATCAAGATAACCTCTTGAAGAGATTTGCTACAATAAAAAAAAACCCGATATGCTTTGTAAAATGGTTGGCAACAGGAAACTCATCTTATAGAAACTATACCAAAATTTGTAACATGAGTGAGAGGCAGTTCCAAACCTGAATAAGGACTGATCCTGACCTTAGTAACCCATCCAACTCATACTGTCATAAAAATGAAGATGGAAAGTGATAAGGATTCATAGGAAATTGATTCAATAGGAACAAACTTAGGGAGCATAACTAAAAAGTACAGCTTGGATAGTTGTCAGTGTTATATTGAAACTGTTGTTGTTTGCAATAGAATCACAAAAGAAGTAGATTAGAAATGATAGAATGCCAGATAAAATGCCTTGTATTTATTTGTGGCCTTTTACATTCTGTGTTCAAATCCAGTAGGGCTTGACTTAACCATTCATCTTTATTTGAGTGATAAAGTATGTACTATTAATATCCAGAAGTTGATTACAGATTCATGTCACTGCAACAGTAAGAGAATCATCGTTATTATAATTACCAAAAGGATAGTCAAAATCCTGCTTGGGGTTGATTTCTTTTTTTCTTTTTCTCCTACTGAAGTAGCAGGAATTACCAAAGAGTGAATTTGATCAACTATCGAAATGTATTATCCTACGCTCAAGTAGGAAATTATTATTATTATTAAGGCAACAAGATGACAGAATTGTTAGCATGCTGGATGAAATGCTTAGCAGTATTTCACCCTTCGCTGCAGTCTGAGTTTAAATTCCCCTGAGGTCAACTTTTTTCATCCTTTCAGTGTTGATAAATCAGGTACCAGTGAAAACGCTAGGGTCAATGTAATTGACTAGTCCCCTCCCCTCAAAATTTCAGGCCTTGTGCCTTTAGTAGAGTGGATCATTATCATTATTATTATTATTATTATTATTATTAGTTGTTGTTGTTGTAAGGTGGCGAGCTGGAAGAGTCATTAGCATGTTGGATGAAATGCTTAGTGGTATTTCACCCGTCTTTACGTTCTGAGTTCAAATTCCACCGAGGTCGACTTTACCTTTCATCCTTTCAGGGTCAATAAATTAAGTACCAGTTAAGTACTGGGGTCAATGTAATCGACTTAACTCCTACTCGTAAATTTTAGGCTTTGTGCCTATTGCAGAAAGGATTAATATTAAAAAAAGAAAAAAAAACGATTTTCCATGACCGCTGCCAGTACTGCCTGACTAGCCCTTGTGCTGGTGACATGTAAAAGCACCCACTACACTCTCGGAGCGGTTGGCGTTAGGAAGGGCACCCAGCTGTAGAAACTCTGCCAAATCAAGATTGGAGCCTGGTGCAGCCATCTGGTTCGCTAGTCCTCAGTCAAATTGTCCAACCCATGCTAGCATGGAAGGCGGATGTTAAACGATGACGATGATGATGAGAATTATTATTAAGGTGGTGAGCTGACAGAATCGTTAGCATGCTGGACAAAGTGCTTAACGGTATTACACCTGTTACTACGTTCTGATTTCAAATTCTGCTGAGGTCGTCTTTGCGTTTCATCCTTTCAGGGTCAATGAAATAAGTACCAGTCCAGTGGTGGGGTCAATCAATTAGTCCCATCCACCAAACTTTCAGGCTTTGTGTCTACAGTAGAAAGGATTATTATTATTATTTGTAGTAGTAGTAGAACATTGGGATTGATGTAATCAACTAGCTCCTACCAAGAAAAAAATATATAAATAAATAAAAAATCAGGCCTAAAGCAGAAAGGATTATTATTATTGTTGGAGAGGAAGGGCACTTTTGACACCTTCGCAATGCTAGAGAACTCTTACTTGTTTCAGTCATTTGACTGTGGCCATGCTGAAGCACCGTATTTAGTCAAGCAAATCGACCCCAGGACTTATTCTTTGGAAGCCTAGTACTTATTCTATCAGTCTTTTTGCCAAACCGCTAAGTTATGGGGATGTAAACACACCGCCATCAGTTGTCAAGCGATGTTGGGGGGACAAATACAGACACACATACATATATATATATATATATAAAAAATATACACGACAGACTTCTTTCAGTTTCCATCTACCAAATCCACTCACAAGGCTTTGGTTGGCCCGAGGCTATAGTAGAAGATACTTGCCCAAGGTGCCACACAGAGGGAATGAACCCATAACCATGTGATTGGTAAGCAAGCTAGTTACTACACAGCCACTCCTGCGCCTATAGACTTTTTTAATATGGGGTTTCCTTCAGTTGAATTATCCTCAATGGGCTGCCCTACTATTAGGAATTCTTTTTCTTGCTGAAATTTTTTTGAATTAAATTTGATCTTTTGTTATACCTTTATTGTTGTTGATCAATGTAAACCCCACATTTAGTGTGTTGTATTTCATTAGCTTGCCAAATACCAGGAGCTGGTAGAACAGTGCAAAATAGTGCTGGCAGGCACATTGCAAGGCAACTGAGGTGGGCTGCCAAGGTTTTGTGGGATGTTCATTCTGCAGAGCATTGACTGGGCTTGGAGTTACTGGTGCATCAAAGAGGAGTGCTCTAAATTTCATTACTAAAGCGGCAGAGAAGCCCACTATGTAGCTTTGGATAAAGAGGGCACACCAGTGGTTTGCTGCTGCTGGGTTGCAGAATGAGAGCTGGCTGAACAAAGGCATCAGATTCTACCCTCATCATCATCGTTTAACGTCCGTTCTCCATGCTAGCATGGGTTGGATGGTTCGACCAGGGATCTGGGAAGCCAGAAGGCTGCACCAGGCTCCAGTCTGATCTGGCAGTGTTTCTACAGCTTGATGCCCTTCCTAACGCCAACCACTCCGTGAGTGTAGTGGGTGCTTTTTACGTGCCACCTGCACAGGTGCCAGGCGAGGCTAATGTTTTCAAATTTTGCCACAAGGACAGCAATTTTGCAGAAGGGATGAATTGATTACATTAACCCCAGTGTTCAACTGGTACTTATTTTATCGACCCTGAAAGAATGAAAGGTAAAGTTGACCTTGGCAGAATTTGAACTCAGAATGTAGCAACAGGCGAAATACCGTTAAGCTTTTCGTCCACCGTGCTAACGATTCTGCCAGCTCATCATCATCATCATTGTTTAACATCTGCCTTCCATGCTAGCATGGGTGGGACGTTTTGACAAGGGCCAGCCTGGCAGAAGCTTGCACCAGACTTCTGTAACTTTTGGCAAGATTTTTACAGCTGGATGCCATTCCTAACACCAACCACACAGCAGAGTGGACTATCACCACCTTAATAATAATAATATTACTCTTTTACTCTTGTTTCAGTCATTTGACTGTGGCCATGCTGGAGCACCGCCTTTTTTAGTCAAGCAAATCAACCCCAGGACTTATTCTTTGGAAGCCTAGTACTTATTCTATCAGTCTTTTTGCCAAACCGCTAAGTTATGGGGATGTAAACACACCGCCATCAGTTGTCAAGCGATGTTGGGGGGACAAATACAGACACACATACATATATATATATATATATATAAAAAATATACATGACAGACTTCTTTCAGTTTCCATCTACCAAATCCACTCACAAGGCTTTGGTTGGCCCGAGGCTATAGTAGAAGATACTTGCCCAAGGTGCCACACAGAGGGAATGAACCCATAACCATGTGATTGGTAAGCAAGCTAGTTACTACACAGCCACTCCTGCGCCTATAGACTTTTTTAATATGGGGTTTCCTTCAGTTGAATTATCCTCAATGGGCTGCCCTACTATTAGGAATTCTTTTTCTTGCTGAAATTTTTTTGAATTAAATTTGATCTTTTGTTATACCTTTATTGTTGTTGATCAATGTAAACCCCACATTTAGTGTGTTGTATTTCATTAGCTTGCCAAATACCAGGAGCTGGTAGAACAGTGCAAAATAGTGCTGGCAGGCACATTGCAAGGCAACTGAGGTGGGCTGCCAAGGTTTTGTGGGATGTTCATTCTGCAGAGCATTGACTGGGCTTGGAGTTACTGGTGCATCAAAGAGGAGTGCTCTAAATTTCATTACTAAAGCGGCAGAGAAGCCCACTATGTAGCTTTGGATAAAGAGGGCACACCAGTGGTTTGCTGCTGCTGGGTTGCAGAATGAGAGCTGGCTGAACAAAGGCATCAGATTCTACCCTCATCATCATCGTTTAACGTCCGTTCTCCATGCTAGCATGGGTTGGATGGTTCGACCAGGGATCTGGGAAGCCAGAAGGCTGCACCAGGCTCCAGTCTGATCTGGCAGTGTTTCTACAGCTTGATGCCCTTCCTAACGCCAACCACTCCGTGAGTGTAGTGGGTGCTTTTTACGTGCCACCTGCACAGGTGCCAGGCGAGGCTAATGTTTTCAAATTTTGCCACAAGGACAGCAATTTTGCAGAAGGGATGAATTGATTACATTAACCCCAGTGTTCAACTGGTACTTATTTTATCGACCCTGAAAGAATGAAAGGTAAAGTTGACCTTGGCAGAATTTGAACTCAGAATGTAGCAACAGGCGAAATACCGTTAAGCTTTTCGTCCACCGTGCTAACGATTCTGCCAGCTCATCATCATCATCATTGTTTAACATCTGCCTTCCATGCTAGCATGGGTGGGACGTTTTGACAAGGGCCAGCCTGGCAGAAGCTTGCACCAGACTTCTGTAACTTTTGGCAAGATTTTTACAGCTGGATGCCATTCCTAACACCAACCACACAGCAGAGTGGACTATCACCACCTTAATAATAATAATATTACTCTTTTACTCTTGTTTCAGTCATTTGACTGTGGCCATGCTGGAGCACCGCCTTTTTTAGTCAAGCAAATCAACCCCAGGACTTATTCTTTGTAAGCCTAGTACTATCGGTTTCTTTTTCTGAACCGCTAAGTTATGGGGACGTAAACACACCAGCATCGGTTGTCAAACGATGTTAGGGGGACAAATGCAGACACACAAACATATATATATACGATGGGCTTCTTTCAGTTTCCGTCTACCAAATCCACTCACAAGGCTTTGGTTGGCCCGAGGCTATAGTAGAAGACACTTGCCCAAGGTGCCATTGAGTGGGACTGAACCCGGGACCATGTGGTTTGTAAGCAAGCTACTTACCACACAGCAACTCCTACACCTAATAATAATAATAATAGTTTCTAGATTAGACACAAGGCTGACAATTTTGAGGGGGCAGGTATCTGACTTCACTAGGATTTGAATTCAGAACATATAAAGTCAGAACAAATCATGCAAGGCCTTTTTTTCCCAATGTTAAGACAGTTCTGTCAATCTATCACCCTAAATAAGTTGACCTCTCTAGGATTTGAAATCAGAATATAGAGGGCCATAAATACTGCTGGGTAAGGCAGTTTGTCTGACACTATGATTCTGCAAATCCATGATTCCAATAATAATAGTAATCATAATAATAATCCTTTCCAATGTAGGCACAAGGCATGAAATTTGGGGGAGAAGGCTAGTCGATTACATTGATTCCAGTAACTATACTGGTACATATTTTATCAAGGATAAAAGGTAAAGTCAACCTCAGCGGAACTCAGAATGTTAAGACAGACAAAATGCCACTAAGCATTTTGCCCAATGTACTAATGATTCTGCCACCTCGCCACAATAATAATAATCCTTTCTACTGTAGACACAAAAATTGAAATTATATATATATATTAAAATTATAATTTAGGGTATCTAAGAGATACCGCAACGCTGAAAATAGCAGCCAAAACCTAACTCTAAAACCACATTAAATGTTCATACAGCACTAGGAGAGAAGACCAGCGTGGCGGTATCTCTTAGATACCCTAAATTATAATTTTAATAATAATTATTACCTTTAAAGTTTTTTATTCCCATGCTGGCCACTTGATAAGATTGATATTTAAATTAACGATCTCATCCTTACTTATATATATATATATATATATATCACCATCATCATCATCATCGTTTAACGTCCACTTTCCATGCTAGCATGGGTTGGATAATTTGACTGAGGTCTGGCGAACCAGATGGCTGCACCAGACTCCAATCTGATCTGATATATGAATGTATGAGAAGACCCATCAAGCCAAGTGAAATTGTAGTCATGGCTAATACTGGTATTGCCTAACTGGCACCTGTGCCAGTGGTATGTAAAAAGAACCCATTACATTCTTGGAGTGGTTGGTGTTAGGAAGGGCATCCGACCATAGAAACCATGCCAAATCAGATTGGAATCTGGTGTAGTCCTACAGCTTACTGGTTTCAGTCAAACTGTCTAACCCATGCCAGCATGGAAAGCAGATGCTAAGTGATGATGATGATATATACAATGGTTTTTCAATTTCTGCCTACTAAAACCACTCAAGGCTTTGGTTGGTTCGGGAATATAGTAGAGTCCAAGTTTCTGTGCTGCTGAACTGAACCCAAAGCTATGCGGTTGGAAACCAAACATCTTAACCAATATGCCCATAATGCAAAATTTGAAGTCAGTAATGAACATCGTTATCTCCTATCTTTCAAGCTGACATATAACAAACATATCAACACTCCTATCTATGTGAAATAACCTGTTATTTATCAAGTTGTTTTGCATTTACATTTGGCCTGATTTTCTTTAAAATTGAGAACCAAATAAGAAAAATATTTTTTATGCACTTTTCATTACTTACACTGGTAAATGGCTTCTTTTTATGAGGCTAATTGTTTTTCAAACTGTCTGTCTGTTTATATGTATGTATGTACCGTAAATCCTCGGGTATAGTCCGCCCTTGAGTATAATATGCAGGGGATTTTTAGGGGGATGTATCTCTGAAAAACCTAAACCTTGTGTATAATACGCACCACTTCTCTAACTTGAGTCGTTCGTAATTAAGCCAGCAGCACCTAATCGAACAAACACTTCCACGTATACGTAATACAATAATGGAAATGTAATTATATTTGCAAATTGTTTTTGTTACATGTTATTCTGTGTTCTGAATACTTTTATTTTAATAAATGTTGCTTACTTGCAAGTTATAGAGGATTCTTTTATGACTTCATTGCTTTCAGGCTTAGCTTAAGGTATTTTCATGCCCGACATCACAAAATGCATCTGAATAAATAAACATTGCCAGACAGCAAATAGAGACTGACATTGCTTAGAAAATATTTTTCATTTTAAGCCTTGTATATAGTACGCACTAGGGATTTTGACCTTTAAATTTTGGGAAAAAAGTGTGGATTATACTCAAGGATTTATGGTATGTATGTATGTAGGTTGGTCAGTCAGTCATTATTCCGTTTTATTTCAAGATTTCTTGCCAATAGAGAAAGAGCTGGTTTCTAACCTAGATCCAAGGCTCCTTCATTGGAATTTCAACAACATCAACAGGGCATTTATGTATATGTGCAGATTTGTATGTTTTGTTTTATGTATGTATTCTCATGCATATAGTTCTAAGTCTAGACATGCTCATACATACTTAAATAATAAACTTCTGGGAAGTTTTACAGATTTTTACAGTTCCAGGCTTGGATCTGCAATCTTCAGATCAGCTTTCTCCTTTCTGATTTTGAGAAGCCTAATTTCTCAAGATTAGTATTTAGGTAGTGTGTTACATATTCCAGTGCCCCAATAATTACAGGTATAAACCTCAACTTGCAATCTGGATAGAGTAGCTGTAGATTCAGCACAGATATCTTCTTTTTGCATGCATGTATGTGTGCGTGTATGTTAACCATACAACAGGTGGTACTTATAAAAATATATATTCTCTGTCTGGTGCCATGTGTTTCAAAAGACGAGATGAATGTAATGGTGGAGAATATTATGAACTACAGCATTTTAATTGGGTTTTGTTTTAAATACTACCAAAAAAAAAAAATAGCAGCTCTTGATACTGACAGGTACAATACCTATTTCTTTACTACCCACAAGGGGCTAAACACAGAGGGGACAAACAAGGACAGACAAACAGATTAAGTTGATTACATCGACCCCTGTGCGTAACTGGTACTGACAGGTACAGTACCTAATGTGAAAAGGTTCCAGACGTTTATTGTTGTTTCACCTTGTGGATGTAGTTGGCCTTTTCTGAGGTTGTATTATTTTGCTGCATGTTCAAAGGAAGTTTCTTGGGTGGTTTTACAATACAAACTTTCCAGTCACATTCTAATAACCAGTATATTGTCAATCTGAAAGAATCAACCAAACCATATGAAGTAGTGCAATGATTAGTTTCACTCCAATGATTTCTGTACTTATTTTGACTCAGAACATTTTATTCTTTAATTCTTGAAGAATTTTAGTTGAACAAATCAATCCCAGAACTTATTGTATCAGTCTCTTTTGCTGAACTATTTAGTTATTGGGATGGAAACACACCAACACTGGCTGTCAAACAATAATGGGAGTACAAACACAAAGACACAACATACACATATACAATGGGCTTCTTTCAGTTTCCATCTACGAAATCCATTTTGGTCGGCCTGAGGCTATAGCAGAAGACACCTGCCAAAGGTGCCATGCAGTGGACTGAACCCAGAATCATGTGTGGTTGGGAAGCAAACCACACAGTCTTATATACAATTTTCCAAAATTCAAAGACCTTATAGCTGTATTTTATGGATAACCCCCAACACTACTACTTTAATTTTCCTGAGATATTAAATGAAACAAAAGTTATTTTATAGGGAGCATATATTCATATAACAGAAACATAACTTATTATTCTAAGAATAGTGAATAGCATTTGTTTCATGAAATCTTTTTTTATTAAATTATATTTGAAGACACCTTGTCTCTTGGGATCCCAAAGTTTTTCTTTAGAATCCTAGGGTTCCTTAGAACTAATTTTGAGAAATCCTGCCAAATAGGCGTAGGAGTGGCTGTGTGGTAAGTAGCTTGCTCACGAACCACATGGTTCCGGGTTCAGTCCCACTGCATGGCACCTTGGGTAAGTGTCTTCTACTATAGCCTTGGGCCGACCAAAGCCTTGTGAGTGGATTTGGTAGACTGAAACTGAAAGAAACCTGTCATATATATATGTATATATATATATATATATATATATATATATATATGTATATATGTGTGTGTGCATATGTTTTTGTGTGTCTGTGTTTGTCCCCCCCCAACATCGCTTGACAATCGATGCCGGTGTGTTTACATCCCTGTAACTTAGCGGTTTGGCAAAAGAGAACGATAAAATAAGTACTAGGCTTACAAAGAATAGATCCTGGGGTCGATTTGCTTGACTAAAGGTGGCGCTCCAGCATGGCCACAGTCAAATGACTGAAACAAGTAAAAGAGTATATATATATATGGGTTGGGGTGGGTGAATGACATTGAACATTTTGGGGATCTTTTGCTTGTGATTGAGATTATGGCCACCCTTTTATTCCTGAACCTGTAGCTTGTATTGGCATTACATATTTTGCTGCAGCTTGTCTCTGGATCATATCAATAGGTGGAGAGGGTTTGTGAGATGTTGTGCAAAATATTTAAACAGAGAAAATTTAACTATTTCTCTGTAGACTAGAAAAGTAGCAAACAGCCTTAAATGATTTTCAAACCATATTGGGTTCTCTCATCAGAGGAAGTTCCACATTCAGTTTATTGGTGTTGTGAAAAAAAACAAGAAACCCATGGAAGTTCAGAGGGGGAAAAATCATCAAGAGTTATGCCTCTTGTACAAGGATCAGAGTGTCTTCATGCTGTAATAGGTAACCACCTGCAAAGTGGGCTTGGGATTTGGGTACTGGCAGTATGGGGGTTGATATATGTGTAGGGGAGAGGACAGAAAGTGGGTGGTCAATCATAAAATCATGCATGGACATATCCATGTAGATGTGTGCTTTTGTATACATTAAGTTGGATATGTCAGATTTTGGGGTGAACCCTCAGATTGAGGAGGCGGGAAGTACTGATGCTGGAAGCTCTAATGTTTATAATCATGGTGCAGACAACCAGTATTTAAGTACATATTGCCTTTCATTTGGGTAGGATCAGAAAATTTTGCTTTTACAGTTTAGGTAGGTATCCAGATGAAGAGAGTTCTTTAATGTAGTTCTTTTTTCTGCCGAACATAGCCTGCACCTACTACTGTTTTTGAAGTAAGACTTGCACCTCTCTAGTACTTTCCACTTGATGCTGTAATCAGAAGCACTGATACAGGCTAAACAGTAAGAGTAGTAGTAATTAGTGTCGTCTCTTCTTGAGACCAGGTATTGAAAAAAAATTTTTTTAAAAAGCACTGTTTGTGATGAAATTTGAAATTCTGATCTACTGAAGAGTATTCTAATCAATTACAACAAAGAGCAAGAGATAGAATTATTGATTTTGACAAATGTAATTGATGATAAATAAAGAATAGATTTTCTAGCTCTTACACAGATAGTGGGGAGCTGAATTAGATACTTTACCAAAGTATTTCTCAGAGTACCATTTACACCATCATCACTCATCCTAAAAAGTAGTATTGTGATATTTAAGTCGGCACTGAGTGATAGCATTCCACTGGGAGCATTTATTTTGTTGTTATTCTTTTGACATTTACTATCATCTCCTGTATGTGAAGTGATGAAAATGGGAGATTTGTTGGGAACAATGTACTCCTACTTTTCAGTTTAAGGGGTAAAATGACACTTATTGCATTGAATCTCCCCCTCCAAACCTCAGCAACATGAACCATTAGCTTATAAAATCCATTTACTTCATTGGTGATGTGTCCAATTTCTCTGACCACTGTAGAGCCAAGGTGGACAGAAAATATCTGGTAAACACAGCTTTCAGTGTATTTAATTTGATACCAAATCTTACTACGGCCAAATCTATTTTCATTCTTTTGATCAGATATCAGTAATATACTGAAGCCATTAAAACCATTTCCCCTCTTCTCTCAAACAGCATTTTTTAAAAATCTTAAGCCCTAAGGTCAGTTACCTGGTTTCCATGGTTCCTAGCTAATTAAGGGTATTGCGAAAGGCCTGTTTGGAGGCCCAACCTTCTGAGTTCTTTTACAGGGCTTAGAAAAACTAAAGGACCACTGCAATAAGTATGTGAATCTGAGAGGGGAATATACTCAATTAAATCATAATTAACTGACCCTCCAGTATTTCAGCACTCCCTTGTATAAGTAACTGAAATCACAACATTACCCCTGAACAGGATGCTGATCCATTGCCAGGTTCAAACCCAGCAAGTTGATTACATTAACCGAGTGCTGGATTAACCATTAAACAAAAGAAGCACATGCTTAGGGTATCAAGGGAAGTGGAGCACAACAGAAAGGGTAAATGGTTTATAGCACAAAAGAAATCACTTTAAACTTGCTAAAATAATATTCAAAATGGTTTAAATAATCTTGAAGTGTTCATAGTGTCACAGTGAGGATCTGATGAAAAACTTAGCAATTGAAAAAATAGGAGAAAATAATTTAAAAACTATAAATAGTGCAAAGTGATGCTTTCCAACTTACTGTTAGTTTTGTTTCATTCAAAAACTAAAAATTTATTTTATGGTTTATTCTTTGAATTACATATATGTGGTGGGTACCAAAATCTTTTAAGTGCTTAAGCCCCTATTGGTTTTAATCTGGCCCTGCATTGACCCCAGTAGAACATGATCGATACTTATTTTATTGACCCCCAAATGGATGAAAGCAAGGTTCACCTCAACAGGATTTGAACTCAGAATGTAAAGATCCAGAAGAAATGCCTCTAAACATTTTGTCCAACGTGCGAACGATTCTGCAACTTCGTCACCTTCAAAGGTCTTATGCTTACCGATAAAAAAAAAGATAATGAAACGAAGTAAAAAAAAACACCCGTTTTCTTCAGATGGTGCAGTAAATTCTTGGTAAATCAAATCCATGACTAAATTTTTTTTTTTTTTTGCTTTAATGTTTTCAGGGCAAAGTGTAAATGTTACAATTAGTTATTTATATATACTCTGTTCTAGAGTTCCAGGTTTCATATAATAGATTATTTCTTCGTAACTGGTACCAATATTTCTCACAGTTTCGGCAATTTTTCTATTTCGAATCTTTTACCTCTTCCCTCATCCCCCAAGCAAAATACCATGAAAAATACGAAATAGTAATGAAATTCATTTAAGCCACATTGTACTATCTTAATGAATGAATAAATAGATAAATAAAATAAACAGAAGGAAGGACATGCTATAGTTCTTAGAACGCATTTAACCATGGTTCTGCTCATGACCTAGGGCTGAACAACAACAGCAACAATTCGAATGCAGTAGTTTTTATCAATTATCCTTACTGTTAATGATTTACGAAAGAATTAAACAAAAAAATTTTAAAAAACGTTAATGGCATGTTAAATGAGCTATTCGTCAGTCTATAACAAACTTTAGCATCAAAATTCACCTTCTTGGTTCCTCCGCTCTTTTCTTCCATCATAAATACTAGTTGTTGCCATTGGTTAGTCCTGGTCGAGATTCATGATCAAAAGCATTCCAAACGTGCACAACCCTTTTTATTTATTTATTCATTTATAAGTATGCACTATATTGATCAAGGATTCCTCTTTATTTAAAACTATCGCAGCAATTTGAGGGAGATTTGGCTGCTATTTCTACCAGTTCGAACAGCTGCCCAGAATCTCTCTGATTGGTCCGCCCATTTAATCGGTATTTAGCATGTGTATACACACACACTCACCTAGTATGTATGTTATGAACATCGACTATCCTGCCTATCAACCTCATTGTAAGTTTTTAAAAAAATTATATTTTACGTAACATTTTGTTGTTCACAATTCCTATTAATAATAAGTAATAAATTGCTGTTGCTTTAATTCTAGAGGACTATACTTCTTTGAATGCGCTGCAATATTTTCCCGCTGTTTTGAATGTCATTCATAATGAAGTGTCTGAAGTATTAAAAGGAACAACACAAGATATACTGACATCGTTGCTTACACAAGTTATGCCGGTAACACGTGTGTTTTAAATATGTATATATATTAACTATGCCATTAATGACTTGTAAAAATTGCAATTATATAAATACAACACAACAGTAGAAGAACTGTTTTCTTTTTTCCCTTTCCTATTTTTTGCAACAGTTGTTTACGATAAGTTTCGCGTTACTGCTTTATGAAAACATTTCACTTTTAATTACTGAAAACCAAAGCATTGTAGTGTTGTTATGCTGAAGTGTATTAAATATCCATCGCCTTTCTTATTACGTATTAACTACATACAACACGCACACAGACAACATATTCTTCCCAGAAGTAAAGACATCCTTTGTTATTTTCATCTGTGCAGACACAATCCGGTTTCTATTTAATTTTGAGATTATATATATATTTAATATATAATGTTCATGAATTTGTGTTGCAAGATGTTAAAGTCTGGTCATAGAGTGACCGATGGTTTCGTATCCGCGAAAGATGCAGCTTTGTAGACAGCTTATCAGACCAATTAAAAGTGAAATATTTTGAAAAAGCAATAACGCGAAAGGTATAGAGTCTTATCAGCTGTCCACAAAGCTTCGGCCTTCGTGGATGCGAAACTGTTGGTCACTCTATGACCAGACTTTAACTTTATTGCTTTTCACTGCTCTTTAGTTATGAGCTGACCTGGCCACTTTATTCACAGAAAGTTTGGTAAAGTTTCAGAATGACACTCGCACGATTTTCACTAAAGAAAAAAAAAAAAATCAGATTTTTTGCGTGGAATCAAGTTCCCTGACTTCCTAATATGCTGTAAATCCCTTATTTTGCTTCGGAAAAAGAGGTGGATTCATGTGAACTTTTTTTTTTTTTTTTTTTTTTTTTGCGTTGAATGAATTCTTGTGACATCCTAATATGCTACAAAACCCTTTTTGGGGTTCGAAAAACGGAGTGGGGTGAGGTGGAAGCCTCGGAAATTTCACCCACATCAACCCATTGATCTTTTCAGGGTTAGGGAAATCCGTCCTAGATTCATTGGAATTTTTTTTCCTTAGTGAAAATCGTGCAAGTGAAAAGATCAATAGGGTGGGGGTGAGTGAAATTTCCGAGTCTTCCACCTCACCCCACTCCGTTTTTCGGACCCCCAAAAGGGTTTTGTAGAATATTAGTATGTCACAGGAATTCATTCAACGAAAAAAAAGATTTTCCAATGATTCCGGGATGGTGGGGTTTCCCCTTCGCGCCTCCCTTTTCCAAACCAAAATAAGGGATTTGCCATATTAGGAGGTCAGGGTACTTGATTCCAGAAATTTTACCAAACTTTTCTTTTGTTGTTGTTGTTCCAACTATAATCATTGCGCTTTTCATATAAAAATAATATATCTAAGATCACAGTATCCAGTGCTTTTTCCACTTTTTACAGAAAACCCATAAGGTTTGTTTTGAGGAAGATTTGATTGTTACTTCTAGCATGTACGCTAAGAGGGTTAATGCTGGTCACTTCGCTTGCTACACATAACTAAACCTAATCATTAAGCGGGCTCTGGCTTGGATTAATATTCCCTCAGTTCTGGAGCCATTGAGGTTATCCAGAAGTGATGGAAAGAGACCAGATGGTCTTACCCTCTGTCCCTGGGTTAGAAGTAGGTGCCTTATTTGGGACGCCACAGTCTGCGACTCCTTTGCTCCCTCCCACATCCTATCCTGGATGCTGCAGTTAATGGGAGGGCCACTGTTTCTGTAGTCAACGGAAGAAAACCCTGCAGTATCTGGTAAACAGTGAACTATCTCTTCCAACCTGTGGCGTTTGAGATGTTCGGAGGGACTGTATCACCAACTGCAAAGTGCTTGTCAACGTTGGCAGCTCGCCTCTCACCGTGCTGTTAGGTGATGCCTGTGAGGGTGGTGATCATGGTTGGTGGGATGGAACTTCTTTGTACAGTCAGCAATAAATATTTAATTACATACGATTACTGTTACTCACAGTTCAATGAGTATACTTTTCTATCTATTTGTTCACATAACCGCCTTGCTCAGTTTCAAATAAGCTGTCTGCATATTTATGTATTTATATGTTTAGTAGTGCTCCAAAACATTGTGTTTAGTATTCCAACTGTCCTTTGAGGCATGTGCATTGTTTGCACATGTTGTCTATAAGGAAAGGTTAGTCTTTGAAACAGTTACATTACAGCAGAGAAGCATGAATGCATGCAATATTTTGATTGTTGCTGTTTTGTATGCCTGTGTAGTATATGTATATGTGGTGTATGTCAGAGTCGGAGACCCCCTTCGGCCACAAATGACCATGGGATTGCACCTAGAAAGTTACCCTCCTAGGTACAAGTCCGGGCAAGGTTGTTTATCGAAGACTAGCAGTCACCCATGCTATGGACAGACCGTAGTTAAACTTTTAGCTTGATAATGATACGAGTGAGGAGTCTAATGCGAGTTTTCTATTAGCATGCATATATATATATTATACAGAATGAGATAATAAAGCCAAGGTTGTGAGGAGTTTTCATGACATTTATAATGAAATATCCTTACAGCTGTTTCTGGGATATTATGGATATCCCTTCATCAGAGACTGTGTGAGAAAATATCTGAGTTTGAATTATTATGGAAAAGGAGGAGATAGGGAATATAGAGGAAAATAAGAGAATGAAAGTAGAAATAAGATATATAAAGATATTGCAGTTACAGTTCCATTATTCGAGGAAGATGGTGTATAGAAGTGGTAAAAAAAGTTTCCTGTACATGGTATGTAAGTCCCAATGGAGGTGTGGAATCAGTGATGAAGGAAGATACGAGAAAATTTATTGGTTACTACAAATGTTTCAGCTCCTCTAGCATCGATCCCTCATGGGTCAGATACTAAATATCTACATCCACATCTACTGATGGTTACATCTCATACTTTTTGCGCTGTATTGTGTATTTGTTTCTTTTTGCATCTGATGTTTGTTATTGATCTTCTATGATAATGAAGCTGTATCCCTTAATTTGCTGCTTTTATATACAAATACTAAGAAGAAATCTTGTAGAATAGATGTTATTTTAACGAAATACAGCTTGTAATCACCTGAGGAAACACATCTACACCGAATACACTTAAGATATTCAGTATCCCACCTGTGAAGGATCAATGCTAGATGGGTCGAAACAATTGCAGTGATCAATAAACTTTCATGTATCTTCCATCTCTTTCATTAATCAAATATATATATAAACTTTACGGAGATGTACTTGCATAGCAAGTGACTTGATCTGAGATCGTGTGCTGGAACAGAAACAATTGCAGCGTGGAAGGTGTTTATAAGCCATTTAAGAAACACACAAAACCTTAAGATTCACTTCAACATTTAAATTTAATTTGTCAAAATATTTTCAGCGCTTTGAGACCACGACCTGTTCACTGACAAAGCTTTGTGCTGCATCTTGAAGCTTTGATGCAGCATGAAGCTTTGTCAGTGAACAGGTCGCAGTCTCAAAGCGACGAAAATATTTTGACAAATTAAATTTAAATGAAGTGAATCTAACGGTTTTATGTGTTTCTTAAATGGCTTATAAACACCTTCCATTATATATAAACTTTGGAAGCATTGAATGTGTTTGGTATTTTACAGATAAGTAAATTTCAAATGCAGTAAAGCTGTAAGAACAACAGACAAAGATTGGAAAAATATCCAATCTTTCTCTGCTGTTCTTACAGCTTCAAATGTAAACGTATATTAATTGCAGTGACTTTGAATTTTTGGCTTGCTTGCCTTCAGATAACCTGATGAAGACAAGCAAACTGAAACTTTGAAGTCACTGTCGACCTTTTTCTTGTTAAAGTTCTTGTGTATTCTTGTAAAAAATCATATACACACACAAACATATATCTACACACATATTTATGTATATTCTTTGCATTTCAAATGGAAGAAAATATATAATTTTCATTGTACCTTACGAGGGGCGTTCAATAAGTAATGCCCCTGACCCACTTCCCATAGCAGTAGAGCAACGACACTTGGCACAGTTATTAGTCTTTTCCTACATAGGAACTACCCAGAGTTATGCATTTCTCCCATCGTTTGATACAGCTCTGGAGACCGTTTTTGTAGAAGACCCCAGCTTGGTCCTCCAACCATGACGTGACTTCAGAAATCAAGGCTGCATCATCTGGGAAACGCTTTCCTTTCAAAATCAACTTCATGGCTGGGAAGAGGTGAAAATCAGAGGGTGCAAGGGGAGGAGTTCATAGCTGCACGCCTGTGCTTCTGATCTGGCGACACGCGAGTTGTGGACCGGAGCGTTGTCCTGCAGGAGGAGGATGCCTTTGCTGATCTTGCCCCGCCTCTTGATTTCGATAGCTTCTCTTAATTTCCTCAAAAGTGAAGCATAATAGGCTCCTGTAATTGTGGTACCCTTTGCCAGGAAATCTGTCATCACTACTCCGTCCTGGTCCCAGAAGACTGTGAGCATAATCTTGTCAGCGGAGGGCTGCACCCTTGCCTTCTTTGGAGGAGGTGAGTCACGGTGCTTTCACTGCATTGACTGGGCTTTGGTCTATGGATCATAGTGATGGACCCAGGTTTTATCCTGTGTGATCAGTCTTTTGAAAAATTTTGACTCATCTTCTTGGCACATCTCCAAATTCATCCTCGAGCACTCAACGCATTCTTGCCTCTAGAAAGGTGTGAGCAACCTGGAAATCCATCTGGCAGACACCTTTTGCATATGCAAATGGTCATGAATGATAGTTTCCACAGACCCGGTACTAATCTTGACCTTATGGGCTATTTGGCGAATAGTTATGCGTTGACCTTCCAAAATGGCAGCCTCAACTTGACGGACAGACGTCTCATCAACGGCAGAAGGGGGCGACCAGATCTGGGAGCTGTTTCCACAGAGTTCCGACTATGTTTGAATTCACAATGCCAGCGTTTTACAAGGTCATATGATGGGGCATTATCACCATAAGTTACTTTCATTTCATCAAAAGTCTCCCGTGGTGTGCATCCTTTCAAATACAAAAACCAGATCACTGCTCGACACTCAACAGGCTCCATTTCACACTTGACTCAGTTCAAACACCTGTAAATCAGAAACCACAATTAGTTCAGAGCTGTAATTCACCACTTAATCTATAGAGGTATAAATAAGTGCACATGCAAAATTTCAGCTAGATCAAACAACTGCAAGTGAGTCAGGGGCATTACTTATTGAACGCTCCTCGTATGTAACTGGTACTTCTTGTATATCTACTTAGTGCTTCATGTCCTAAAATCAGAATCTTGATTTATTTTCAAAATTTCCAAAGCCTTCAATTCATAATAGCCTTTATTGCATAACAAAACAGGTAATAGCATGAAACTCTTAGTAGCAACACAATAAATACCAGCTGCATATATTTATTAGTAAACTGTAACAGATTAATTTAATCAACAATACCTTTTAACCCCTCCCCCACCATCATACAAAATTAACCTTATGTCTTATTAAAAGAAGGTATTGTCTGTTTTAGTTGATGAAAAGGAAAATAATGAGTCAATGGAGGGTATTATATACCAGTGGCCTAAGATGGTGCCAAAGAAGGTATTTACACAAGACCATTACTCGACAAAGTTCTGAAAGTACTCAGCCCTGCATGAGTGCAATTAAAATCCAGATGTTATCAGAAAATCTTCACCAGCAAATATTTCCCGAAAGGACACCAGTTGATCAGGAAACAGTTAATCTCTCTCTTGAACACCTCAGAAGACACAACCTACTGCACGGTACACCAACTATGATACCAGATGTTAGCTTCAAGCTTCCAAAATTACAAGGAAGGGATATTGATGAACACTTCCGTAACATTGCTCAGAGACAAACAGCAGATTATGTTGAATTTCTTAATCAACTAAAAAATACTACTTTACCTCCACAACCAAAAGAGTGGTGCTTTCGTAAAGGTTGGACAAGATATGATGCAACCGGGACAGCTACAAGTGTTGATTATCCTGAAGAAGAAGCTTTAGTATTTGATATTGAATGTTTGATGAATGATGGCAGCTTCCCGACTCTTGCAACAGCAGCAGGTTCCAAATATTGGTTTGTATAATTTTTTTTTTTTACTTCTTAATTTTTATTTATACTAATGTTCTTTTTTCTAAATTAACAATGAAGAAACCTATAATAAATCCACTGTTATGTTTGTCAGACTATATGTGGTTCCAAGACACAATACAGATAGGTACATGCATGGTCAAACGGTTATAAACTCTACTTGCAGTCTAGTGGTTCAGTATTCAATCTCACTTTGCAGCACCAAGGGGAAGTGTTTTCTGTCCTAGTTTCAGATCAATCCAAGCTTTCTGAATGAAATTAGGTAAACAGAAACTGCTAAAGGCCATTGGCTGGTTTGCACTTATTTTTGGGTTGGGGAACTTAATCAATTATCCAGTTTAGCACCTCCACATGGCTGTTGAGTATTTTTTAACAGAGTCTACTGCCATGCCATCATGTCTCTTTTTTTTTTTTTGTCTTTGTCTTGAAGTTTACGAGACCTGCCCTTTCCTCTCAGACTAATCTATAAAAAAGATCAAAAAATAAATGCACTGCTAAAAGAGTGTTATTTTTGGTTCAACAAATAATACTCCACAAAGAATCATTTAAACTTCCATTTCAAATCAAGCATTTACTGACGACTAATGGCAGTACATTCTATATTTTGAGACTATGGTATTTCTTATACATTGTTTACAACAGTTATGACTCTACTTGGTAAAACTTAAAAACCAAACCCTAAGACTCAAAGAATTACTACTTCAGTAAATTGCAACAAGGCTGTTTTAGTATATACATTCAAATTGGGCAGTGAGCCATCAAAGATGTTAGTGTTGAAGAGGGTGCTGTGTAGTATTTGCTCTAACTTTGTGCATTCTGAGCCTAAATCTCATTGAAGTTAACTTTGCTTTTCATCCTTTCGGAGTTGATAAAATGTACCAATCCTAGGCAGTGGAGTAGTGGAATTGTTAGAATATTGGCCAAGGTGCTTTGTGGCATCTGTTTAGGTACTCTTGTCCTAACATTAAAGTGTTGAATGGCATTGGCATCAAACCATATCAGCTTTATCTTTCCACTGAAAAAGACACCAGCGGTATGGAGAGAGAAGTCTTGCATACATGAACAACTGTTAGTTTTCTGCAAAAAGAAAAGTACATATATATAATTAGAACAAAAAACTTGATCTGTTCTTTGCTGAGTAATTTTTCAGACAAAAATGCTATACTGGTAACTAACATAGGCTGGACAATATAGAAGATCCCCTTCTATTGAAGGAGGTCTTAGCAATGGATGGAAGCACTCCGTCGGTTACGACGATGAGGGTTCCGGTTGATCCGAATCAACGGAACAGCCTGCTCGTGAAATTAACGTGTAAGTGGCTGAGCACTTCACAGACACGTGCACCCTTAACGTAGTTCTCGGGGATATTCAGCATGACACAGAGAGTGACAAGGCTGGCCCCTTGAAATACAGGTACAACAGAAACAGGAAGTAAGAGTGAGAGAAAGTTGTGGTGAAAGAGTACAGCAGGGATCACCACCATCCCCTGCCGGAACCTCGTGGAGCTTTTAGGTGTTTTCGCTCAATAAACACTCACAATGCCTGATCTGGGAATCAAAACCGCGATCCTATGACTGCGAGTCCGCTGCCCTAACCACTGGGCCATTGCGCCTCCACTCTAGGTCTTAGCAATAGTATGACTATGATAGTTAAAAATTTGTTTTTTCACTTCTGGTGGATTTGATAGAAGTATGAACACACAATGCACATGTACACACTGAATTTGTTAAAATGGAAGAGAAGAATAAAAATGCAATGTGCATGTCAAAATAAATGGAAGAGAAGAATAAAACAAGCTATATGACAGCCTGCATGCCACGTCTGACACCGCTGTCATGCAGCTTTGATGCAATTTTCATGTTTGCTTTGTTTGCTCACAGTGCTGTATAGAGTTTAAGTCTAAATAACTTGAATTAGTTATGAGAAAATTGACTTCCCTTCTTCAAATGTGATATTTTGTTTTGATGGGAAAAATTAATGAAGCCTTTCTTATGGGTGTGAGTCATAGATAAAAACTGTATTGGACCAATATTTCTGCAATGGCTCTGTGTCAGCCAAAGCCTTGTGAGTGGATTTGGTTGACAGAAACTGAAAGAAGCCCATTGTACGTGTATGTTATTGTCTCCTTTAGTAACATTGCATGATAGTTGCGAATGTCACCATCAGGCAAGCAGAGTGCTTTGTTTCCAATCTTCTGTAAAAATATGTCTGGTCAGGGGAAACATTAGCTTACTTGGCAACAGGAAGGGCATCTGTCTATAGAAAATCTGCCTGAACAAATTCCATTGGACCCATGTGAGCTTGCAAAAGTTTATTAAAATGAGGATGATGATGATAATCATGTCCCTAACATCATGATAGCTGGTTTTATCAATGATTATTGGGTGGTATTAAGTAGAAGAATTATTTCTACTTTTTTTGGTTTTGATTATTCATTTATATTTTTGTTGTTATTGGCTGCTCTAAGTTTAATATACTGGAAAAATTATGTAGAATGCACTGTGAACTTAACAGTAATCTACATAGACATTGAAATGAAGGCTACCAAGCTTGAATGAGTTGAGTTGATGAATGTCTATGTTGAATAAGACTGGATCCAGTACTAAGCACTGAGTATTCTACTGGCTCATTGTTAATTTATAAAATGTATTTAGAACTTGTCAGCTGCATTATTATATTTAGCGGAACTGCTCCATAGGGACCAATGGTGAAGCTGATTGGCCAGTTTAGAGTTGTACATCTCTTATGGAATTGGAAAATAGCATAGATTAGTAATGATTTAGTATAATTTTAAAAGGAAGTTGATTACATTGACTCCAGTACTCAACTGGTACTTATTTTATCAATTTCGAAAGGATGACTGGCAAAGTGGACCCTGGCGGAATTTGAACTTGGAACATGAAGATGAACAAAATGCCCTGAACATTCCATCTGGTGGGCTAATGATTCTGTCAATTCATGGCCTTAATAATACTCCTTTCTACTAGAGGCACAAAGACTGTTTACATTGACCCCAGTGTTCAACTGGTACTTATTCTATCAACCTGGAAAGAATGGAAAGCAAAGTAGAATTTGGTAGAATTTTAACTCAGAATGTAAAGATGGATGAAATGCCACTAAGCATTTCCTCCTGCTCACTGGCCTTAATGATGATAAATAATAATAATTTCTTTTATTTGCCTTGAGGGTGAAGGATGAGGAGTATTATATATACAGTGTGTGGAGGTTTACATATAATGAAACGTTAAAAATAAAATATATATACTAGCTAAAAGCAAAGTCCTAATAAGTAGGCTCGCAAGGAATGAAGCCAGTATGCTCTGATGGATGTGTAATATCAGTGTGCATATTCAACAGAGTGTTAGTGCCTTGAGAGGAAAGTTGGACCTAAGGAGCATCAGATGTGGTGTGCAAGAGAGACGACTGTACTTGTATGGTCATGTGGCGAGAATGGATGTGGATAGCTGTGTGAAAAAGTGCCACACCCTAGCAGTTGAGGGAACCTGTGGAAGAGGTAGACCCAGGAAGACCTAGGATGAGATGGTGAAGCATGACCTTCAAACATTTGGCCTCAATGAGGCAATGACTAGTGACCGGAACCTTTGGAAATATGTTGTGCTTGAGAAGACTCGGCAAGTGCAAGTGAGACATAACCTTGTGGCCTATGCCAGGGGTGTAACCAGCCCACTTATGCACACCTTTCCTTCATCGGACACTAAACTCTGCTTACGAAGACCTGTTAAGGCAAGTGAAATCGAAATCAAATTCGATGACTGGCATCTGTGCTATTGGAGTGCTAAGAGTACCATACGAGTGAGATTGTTGCCAGAGCAACAAGCTGGCCTCCGTGCTGATGGCAGGTAAAAAGACACCATTCGAGCGTGATCGTTACCTGCGTCGCCTTACTGGCATGGGAAAAAACATTCTAGCGAGGTCATTGCCTGTGCAGGTGGCACATAAAAAGCACCATTTGAGCGTGGCCGTTGCCAATACTGCCTGACTGGCCCTCGTGCCGGTGGCACATTAAAGCACCCACTACACTCTCGGAGTGGTTGGCGTTAGGAAGGGCATCCAGCTGTAGAAACTCTGCCAGATCAGATTGGAGTCTGGTGCAGACATCTGGTTCACCAGACCTCAGTCAAATCATCCAACCCATGCTAGCATGGAAAGCGGACGTTAAACGATGATGATGATATATATAGAAAGTATACACAGTATACAATAAAATAAAGGGAAGCATACATAATATACAACAGTAAAAAGAAAGAAGGAAGAAGGGATGAGAGTGATGAGGCCCTCCTGTATCAGGAGAACCTCTAGGAATAATCAAGGAACCCCACCATCCAAGATCTTCCTGAACACCCAGGATGTGCCCTCTCCAATTCCTTTTCTCCAACTCACAGGCTTACACTCGAGTGGTACCATTCACTCTTGCCATTTTTGCAACTTTCACCCTACCTTTCGATAAATTCACTTCAGGACAGCACCTTCCTCCCTACCCTCACTTTCCTATTCAGGTGTAACTTGGAAAAGTCAATGAAGTTTTTACCAAAGAGGAATGTCACTGTCCTCATGCCTTTCAACTTTATCCACTTACTTGTACTTGTGACAGCATTCACCCAGGGCGGGTTGAGCCGGCTTATTCTCTGGTCCTGACGGCATCACAAATGATGGTGGCCCACGCTCGATGGTCTTGTGCGAGGTCACTAGAGATAGCGAGCCATTCGCGATTCCATCTGCGCAGACCGACCACCTGCGGGCCTGAGAGTTTGGAGAGATCCTCCTTTATTGTTATTGCCCAGGTCTTCGGCTGCCCGCCCGTGCATTTGCGCCAGTTGGGAAGTGGAGGTGGGAGGAGGACATTGCGAATCAGCTCACCCTCTGGACGCCGGGCTGCATGACCGAACCACCTTAAGCGCCGTTGTAGAAGCACTGAAGGGAGGGGCCAGACATACAGGCGAAAATGAAGACTGGCTGTAGGAACCCAATCAATGTGGCGGAGACAGTCATTGTCGAACATTTCCAGCCTTCGCTTTCCATCTCCAGCCTTTATCAACCAGACAACCTCTTTTGTCACAGCCACCAGGCAAAGGAAAACTGCCTTGCCTACTTAATTAAAGAACAGTGGTGGTGCAATCATCACTATGGACTTGGTTGAAAATGGATCTATCTCACATGCAACAGCCGCTGTTCAGCATAATAATACCTCTACTGTTTCAATATTGTGCAGTTATATGTCGTCACTATAAAGTAAAGGTTACACCTCTGTGAGCTGACACTATAATCTACTTTTAATTACTGGCTGCAGCTGTTTTATTTTATTTATGTCACTAAAGCCATTAGAAAGGGTTCAGATGTCTCAAACGTTGTGTCATAAATTTCAATTTCTTGTTACGTTTGTTAATTTTATTTTGCTAAATTTCTTCGGTCTTTCTCACTATTCATATCATATTGTACACAATGATGGATGAGGACAGCTGTGTAAAGAAGTGCTGATCTCTAACCGTGAAAGGAGCCTGTGGAAGAGGTAGACCCAGGAAGACATAAGATGAGGTGGTGAAGCATGATCTTTGAATGCTGAGCCCCATGGAGGCAATGGCAAGTGACCAAGACCTTTGGTGTTAGGCTGTGCTTGAGAAGACCTGTCAAGCCAAGTGAAATTGTAATCCTGGCTGATGCCGGGTCACATAACTAGCACCTGTGCTGGTGGCATGTAAAAGGTACCCTTTGAATATTGGGCCCCATGAAGGCAATGGCAAGTGACTGAGACCTTTGGTGTTTTGCTGTGCTTGAGAAGACCTGTTGAGCCAAGTGAAATTGTAGTCCTGGCTGATACTGGGTCACATAACTAGCACCTGTGCTGGTGGCATGTAAAAGGTACCCTTTGAATATTGGGCCCCATGGAGGCAATGGCAAGTGACCGAGACCTTTGGTGTTATGCTGTGCTTGAGAAGACTCATTAAGCCAAGTGAAATTGTAATCCTGGCTGATGCCGGGTCACATTACTAGCACCTGTGCCAATGGCATGTAAAAGGTACCCTTTGAATGTTTGGCCTCATGGAGGTGATGGCAAGTGACCGAGACCGTTGGCAATATACCATGCTTGAGAAGACTCATTAAGCCAAGTGAAATTGTAGTTGTAGCTGATGCTAGTGTCGTGTAACTAGCATGTAAAAAGCACCCATTACACTTTTGGAGTGGTTGGCATTAGGAAGGGCATCCAGTTGTAGAAACCATGGAACTTGGTGCAGCTCTCCAACTTACCAGTTTTGGTCAAACTGTCTAACCTATGCCAGCATGGAAAGTAGACGCTTGATGATGATGAGATACATAATTCTTTCTTTCACAAACTAATTCACTTTCAAATTCTTGAGTTGATCATTTACTTCCATGTAAAATGGTTGTGTGGTTAAGAAATTTGTCTCCGGACCAATGGTTTCAGGTTCAATCCTGCTGCACAGCACTTTGGGAAAGTGTGTTCTACAGTAGCTCCAGGCTGACCAAAACCTTGTGGGTAGATTTGATAGATAGAAACTGAAAGAAGCTCATCATATAAATAATAGCTGTTAATTCCCTGCCAAATATTCCTATAGCTCTAGTTTGGTCTTGGGATAAAAACAGATTTTTTTTTATATAGGTGTAGCTGTGTGGTAAGAAGTTTGCTTCCCATCCACATGGTTCTGAGTTCAGTCCCACTGCTTGATACTTTGGGCAATTAATTGTCTTCAACTGTAGCTTTGGGCTGACCTTGTGAGTGGATTTGGAAGCCGAGGGAGGCCAGTCATATATTTATATGCATGTGTGTGTGTGTGTGTGTGTGTGTCACCACTGCTTGACAGCAGGTGTTGTTTACATCTCCATAACTTAGCAATGTGGCAGAATATACCAATAAATTAAGTACCAGGTTTAAAAAAAAATAAACAAACACAGGGTATTGATTTGTTTGACTAAAAATTCTTCAAGGCGGTGCCCCACCATAGCTGCAGTTCAATGACTGAAACAAGTAAAAGATAAAAGATAAATGCCAGAATGTGAAAATTCTTCATTAGTAGAGACAATCATTTCAACCTGCTTCAAAGTGATAACCATTCCTGCAACTGTTTTAATTGATCTGAAACCTTGAAAAGAGAGGACATGATAGAGGACTAGACAAACGACTCTACAATGTTGAATTTCTGTATTCTGAGTTTGGAACTTCATTATTTGGTGAGATCAGTAAAATAGATGCCAGTAAAATAGATCTTGATTCAATTGTTTACACATCTTTCCTGATCATCTACAAGTCAATATGATATCTTCAAAGCCTGCATTTATTACTTTATATATTTTTACAGGTATTCTTGGTGCAGTGATTATTTAATTGAAGACAAATTTAAATGGAGTCCCCAACCACAGATGGAAGACTTAATTCCTTTGGAGTCAAAAAGTTCACAGAAAAGTATGAAACAAAATATGCTAAAGAAAAGAATTATAGTTGGTCACAATGTTGGCTTTGACCGTTCTTTTGTCAAAGAGCAATATTATATCAAGGTAAAAGAGAAAAAGAAACTTGAGTTCCAACAATTTTTTTTTTGTTCACTTTTGTTTTTCAGTCAATTTAATTTTGCATGTTGTTTTGGCACAAGTATGGCCATGTAGTTAAGAACTTTGCTCCATAGCTACATGGTGATTTTGTGGCTGTGTGGTAAGAAGCTTGCTTTCCAACCACATGGTTCTGGGTTTTGTTGTACTGCATGGCACCTTGGGCAAGTGTTTTCTACAGCCTTGGGCCAACCAAAGCCTTGTGAGTGGATTTGATAGGCAGAAACTGAAAGAAGCCTACATTATTTTACCTTTGAGTTGAGTGGAAACACTAAACTCCCTTGTTTGAAAATATAAGGTTGCAGATAGTGCATCGATAGGTCAGTTTTGGTATGGTTTTTGCAGCTGGAGATCTTCCAAATGCCAACCATTTTACAGTGTGGACTGGATGCTTTCTATTGTTCAAATTTACAGAAAACAAAAGATGAAGACAGGTGAAGGAACCAGCAGGTGTATTAGTTTGATGCCTGGGAAGAATGGAAAAGTCTTTGACATTTTGAGCCTACACTCTTTTGACAGAAAGAATTGAGAGGAGAAAAATAGAGAGAGAAAAAATGTATAGGGATTAACAGTTTAACATGCATATATATATATGTGTGTGTCTTTGTATTTGTCTCCAGTGTTGGTTTGTTTATGTTCCTGTAACTTAGTAGCTCGGCAAAAAAGACCAACAGAATAAGTACTTTAACATGCAGGTTACTCTGTTAAATGTAATGTTTATTTATTCACATTGTTTTGAATTAGTCATGCATTATCTCATGACTTTGAGATTTCAACAATATGATTGAGGTAGATGTGAGAAGTTGAATCTGGTCAGTTTTAACAGGAAACAAGTAGAACATTTGGGCCAGATATAACCTGTTTAAATGTTAAAGGTTTAAATAAGTACTGGTGTTGATTTGTTCAATTAAAGTCATTCAAGGCAGTGTCCCAGCATGGCTGCAGTCCAGTGACTGAAAAAAGTAAAAGAAAATAATTTTGTAGTTGTACCTTTTTTTTGTATCTAATACACTGTTTTTCTAAAATTATACTGCACACTATGGTAGTTTATTGTTTGTTTTCTCTTTTTATTTTTGTTGCTATATTAGTAATTATAATTTAGTGAACATTCTGTGGTTCTATCCTTTAAGGTTATAAAAATGGTTTGTGGGATAAATTATTAATATGGGATGAACTTTGGCAAATTGTTTTGGAAGCCTCTGGTGTTTGCATTAGCATATATTTTCATAACCAAAAATTGTTTTTTTTTTTTTTGTTACAATTTTGAAAATGTTCTTTTTGTTATTGTATAATGTGGATTATGTACATGGACATGATATTAGTGAATTTTTTTATTGACAGGACACAAAACTTCGTTTCTTGGATACCATGTCACTTCACATTGCTTCAGTAGGATTTACTGCTTTCCAAAGATCTCTGTATCAAGCTTCTAAGAAAGAGACATCTCCAAGTAAAGTCCGAGAACATTTAGCAAGTAAAAAATATAGAAATGAAGAAATTGTAAGTTAATATTTTGAACTATATATATAAATACTAGCAGTATCGCCCGGCTTTGCTCGGGTTTGTAAGGGAAATAATTATATAAGCATTTTTTGAGATGTAAAGTATAATAGCCATTTCAATATGGCTAACCACAAAGGAGGGGGGTGTTACTGTAGCTTTTTATGTTCTGAGATTTAATAAAAAATTTTTAGAGAGTTACTTCCCTTATATATGCCAAAAATGCATTAAAAATGGGAAAAATTGATGGTAAATTTTTTTAAAAATCATAGTCTCATCGTAGACGCGCGCTAATACCCAGAAGGGCTCGATATGAATCACGACTATAAGATACCCGGTTTTGGTTAAACTGCACCACAAAATGTGGGAGTAGTTAGGAATCTAAATCGTAGGAGACAGACACACAACTTGACTTTTATATATAAAGATATACCACATTTTTCAGCATACAAGTTAATGTAGCATTTAGTGTAAACATGTAGTGTAGATATTCAAACATCATCACTATCTTTCCTAATCCTGCTGCATTTCACATTGAATTTTTGGTCCACAAAAATCATCTTGTATAAGTTAATTTACCTTTTTTGGCTATAAATTTGGGTCCAAAAAATTTCATTTGTATGCCAGAAAATATGGTAAATTCTTTTAAGTGTTCAAATGGGCCCATTGCAGTAATTGACAAATTCTTTTATCTTTGTGATCTAATCTGCTGTGGAGGGAGGTACCCTGAAAGCATAGCAGCTTTGTGAGTGGATCTGGCAAGAGAAATCTGCATGCGTGTGTGTATGTGTGCGCATGCGTCTGTGTTTGTACCTTCTTGTTTTGACAAAGTGCAATAATTGTAAATTGGTTATTGCAGTCATACAAGCAATGTCATGCATTTCCAATATTCTGTGAGGACATGTCTGGCTGTAGGAAATACTACCTTGGAAAACCGGTGAAGGTTGGTAGCAGGAAGGGCATCTGGCCATAGACAATTTGCCTCAATAAACTCTGTCCAACCCATGCAAGCATTGAATTGTGGATGTTAAAATGATGATGATGGTACACACACACACACACCTGTGTGTATGTGTGTGTGTGTGTGCGTGCGTTTGTGCCTTCTTGTCTTGACAATGTGTAACAATTGCAAAGCTGTGTCACTATCACACAAGCTCTGCTATTTGTTTCCAATCTTCTGTAAAAATATGTCTAGTCATATTACCTTTCTTAGAAACAAATGAGAGTGGGCAACAGGAAGGGCATCTAGCTGTAGAAAATCTGCCTCAATGAATTCCATTTGACTCATGCACACATGGAAATGTGGATGTTAAAATGGTGAAAATGACGAGGTATTTTTTTTTTTTTTTTTTCATAGAATGTAAATTGGATGGATGTTGGAACAATGAACAACCTGAATGATGTTTATCAGTTCCATTGCAATGGAGAACCTTTAGAAAAATCAAAGCGAGATATCTTTATCAATGGAACTATGCTGGATGTGAGAGAGGATTTCCAGGTTTGTCAATTGATTGTAATATTTATGAGACTTTTAATGTATTTTATTGATTATGGATCAGACAGAATTGAATAAACGCTGGCTTATATACTTTAGCATGGATTTTTTTCTAACATCACTCAAAATTTTTAATGTCTTTTTTTTAATGGTTTACAAGTTTTATATTTTTCTTGCATCAGAGATTCAAATTCTCTAAATTTTTTTATTAGGAAATTAAAAAAAAAAATTTTAATTAAAAATATTCTGAGAAACTGATTAGGATTAGACGAGTTAAAGCTTTAGTCCTTTATATATATATATATAAATAGGTGGTACCCCAGCTTCAGGGTGGTGCCCAGACCAACAATTGAAACAAGTAAAAAACAAAGAAAATGTATTTTGTTTGTATTTGAAGCATATAGATATATTGTATTTGCTTATGAAAGCATTAGCTGTTTCACTTTGTGAAAATTTAAAATTGTGTCAGTTTTAATTTACTAAGTATGCAAATGTGATTAGAAATGTAAACAAAAAATATATTTATATACAAAAAGGAAAGGACTGCAGCTGTAAATCCCCTAACTCTTGAGATTTGGATTTAAAATTTTCTGTTACAAATTAAACATGATTTTAAATATAAAGAAAATTTGGTAGATTTTCAATCTCTGATACTCAAATCACAAAAGTTTGAAGACATTAAAAAAAAGCAAAAAATAAACTATAATAAAATAAGTTAAGTGATACAGTTTAAGAAAAATTCACTCTTAAGTGAATAAATATCCATAAATCTACTTTGGGGATGCATGCAATTTATTTTCAGGCAATGAAACATGGAATGGTGTAAATAATATATAGTTCTTGTTACAGAGATTGTCATTCTTACTCACTTCATACCTTGAAGGCCCTCCCTGGCACTTCATCAACACTTTTTGTATCACTTTCCAACTCCACCCAATCACTGCCACCCTGTCTAATAAAATGTGAGTAGTCATGTAGCTCCTCTAGAGCAAGAAACCTGTTTTGTTCTGGCCCTTTTCTCATACTTTTACCCATCAAATCCTACCTTATGTTGCCCCCCTCAGGGTTTGTAATCTTGCACACTGCATGGTAGCCTCTCCAGAGCTGCTGGCACAGAAAAAGTACCTAGCGTATGCTGTAAAGTACTTGGTGTTAGGAAGGGCATCCAACCACAGAAACCATGCCAAAGAAGTCACAGGAGCATGATGCTATCTTTGGCTCATTGGATTTTGTCATGCTGCCTGACCCATACCAGCATGGAACATGGACATTAAATATGATGATGGTGATGATAATCAGTTGATTTTGATCAAGTTGATCTCTGTAGGGACAGCAGCAATTCTTTGAGTTACCCATCTGTGATGCCAATATTTACAATAGTGCATATTACTATAGCATTATAGTAGAGCAGTAGCAATAGTACCTCTGATCTTCATTTTGATTTGCTAACACAGCTGCAAGAATTTCTGAATGGAAACACTAATATCACAAGAAAATACTATTGGTTTCTGATTAGTATTAGTCATTGTATTTGGGAGCTAGTTGACCAATAGAGTAAAGTAGTGAAAGCTTTTAAATTCTTGTTTCATTCTCCTTGATCAAAATTTTTTTTCTAGAGCTTGATGTCATATTGTTCCAAAGATGTTATTGCTACACATGATGTTTTCACAGAACTTTGGCCCAAATTTCTTAGCCGGTTAGTACAAAAAGAATTTTGTTTTTGCACCTTGCGTAAAAGTGTTCACTTATAGATTTTCCTTCTACAGCAAAAATTATTTAAAATATCTTCTAAAATCTTTCATCAGGAATTGTCCACTCATTCATTTTTATTCTTTTATTTGTTTCAGTCATTTGACTGCGGCCATGCTGGAGCACCACCTTTAGTCGAGCAAATTGACCCCAGGACTCATCCTTTGTAAGCCTAGTACTTATTCTAACGGTCTCTCTTGCCAAACCGCTAAGTTACGGGGACGTAAACACACCAGTATCAGTTGTCAAGCAATGTTGGGGGGACTAACACACACACACACACACACACACATATATATATATATATAGACAGGCTTCTTTCAGTTTCCATCTACCAAATCCATTCACAAGGCTTTGGTCGGCCTGAGGCTATAGTAGAAGGTGTCAAGCTTTCCAGATCTTCCAGGACGAGGCTCAACTTCTCGAGCCACCATTGACACTGCCTTACGCTTCTTGTCTGATCCCCGTATATATTAATATTCCCCCCACTTTCCGTTGCACTGTTGCCTTTATTGATCTCATAAAGCAAAATATGCTGAATATGCTCCTTTGTTACATCTATTATAGCTTTGAAAAAAATAACTGTTAAAATTGAAATGCACTCTTCAAAACTTGCACTAAGAATAAGTACAAGGTAAAATTACTACCTGCTTTTATAGCCAGTTGATGCAAGTCGTTTATCCCATCCCTCTATGACTTTTAGTTCATGCAATTGAAAAACCTGCATTATCTGTGGGACGACTCTATATATATATAAATATTTACCACAAGATAGTATTTAAAATTATTTATATATAAAGAAATAAAATTGTAACAAACTATAAATAGAATTTCGGTCAAGTGTGTTCTACTATAGCCTCAAGCTGACCAATGCCTTGTGAGTAAGTTGGTTTGGTAGATGGAAACTGTATGCAAGCCTGTTGTGTGTGTACTTGTCACCCCAATTACTATCTGCCGATCGTGTTCGTTTATTTATATCCTCATAACATTAGCAGTTCGGCAGAAGGAACCAGTAGAATGAGTGTCAGACTTAACAATAAATTGTGGGGTTGATTTGCTAGACTAAGCCCTTCAAGGCAGTGCTCCAACATGGCTGTAGTCCAATGTCTGAAACAAGTAAAAGATAAAACTATTTAAATGCTAAAAGGACTTTTGTATAACTTTGTATCATTAGTTATTTATAAACTGTATTGGATGAGTTGCTTTTCTGTTTTTTAACGTGTAATATTTAATTTGTGTTGCTTTGGAAAATTTAAGGACTCTCTTTCAGTCAAGGCTGATCATGCATCTGCACATGTATGTGTGGGTTTGGGCAAGTTTCTTTTGAAGTAGACTGGAAGTTACCCATGCATCAGGTATCTGCTCTCTGTGGTGTATGCGAGAGATTCAAAATAAAGGCACCTACCTTCTCTTCGGTCAGATGGAGACCCTTCAGCGGTAATGGATCCTTCAACACAGCCCGACCCAAACGCTAGAAATAGCAGCTACTTCTCCCAACCTTAACAACGTGCTGACGCCGTCTTACCCGCTCGGCGACCTGCCTCGAAAAAGCAGAATCCTGCCCCCCTGCGCGCACGTCACTGCTGCCCCTTCTGGTCAGCCCCAAGTTCTGGTCTGCTCCCCAGCTGCTGTCATCCCACACTCTCTACACCACTGATGTTTATCCAATGAAAATGCTGTTCACTCAGACCAATAAAGCTTGGCACCGTTGTCGCTGATTTCATTACAAGACTCAGAAATCTTGCCTGACCCTTTAACAGTTCTACAAATCTGCTGCCCTAATTGGTGCTTTTTTTTATAATGGCTCTGAAAGGATGAAAAGCAAAGTTGATCATAGCAGGATTTGAACCCAGAGTGTAGACTGTTGAAACAAATACCATGAAGTATTCTAACCATGCTGTAATGGCACTACCTCTTCACCGCCTTTTCTGTCAGTCATTGGACTGTGGCCATGCTGGGGCACTGCCTTGAAGAGTTTTAGTCTAACAAATCTACCTCAGTACTTATTTATATTAAAGTCTGGTACTTATACTATTGATCTGTGCATTTTTGTAACCCCACTCCCCATATACACACTGCTTGACAACTGGTGTTGGTTTGTTTACATCCTCATGAATTAGCAGTTCTGCAAAAGAGAATGATATAATAAGTCCCGGACTTAAAAATAGGTATATGGGTTGATTTGTTCAACTAAGGCTTTCAAGGTAGTGCTCCGGTATGGCCATAGCCCAGTGACTGAAAAAAGTAGAAGATAAAAAGAAATCAGCTTTACAACTGACAAAATGTACATAATTTAACAACCACTTTCTTCTTTTATTAGGTTTCCTCATCCTGTTACATTATCTGGTATGCTGGAGATGGGCAATGCCTACCTGCCAATTAATCAAAACTGGGAACTCTACAAACAGAGAGCTAATGATAGCTATAATGATTACCAGAGAGAACTGAAATTGTTGTTAATCCAGCTGGCCGATACAGCTTGTGAACTTTTGCATAATAATAGGTTATTTATCTTCTTTTGTTTTTTTATAATCTGTTTTTTAAAAAAATGTTAAGTCAACAAAGTTGTGTGATTGAAAACTATATCTTTAGATTTGTTTGGCTATGTTTTGGTGTTTCTTCTTATGGATGCTGTTGTTTAGCCCCCTCCTCAGTTCTGATATTCTAGCAATGACCATCCATATTATATATTTTCAAGTTTATATATCTAGAACAGTCATGAGCAAACTGCAGCTCCTGAGACTTTATGATTGGCATGTAAACATAAAATTACTTTGAATATCCATGTAGTGATGCTACTGTGTAAGGTTCAGCGCGCATGCGCAGAATGGGACTACTTCCGGGTGGCCACCGGAAGTCTTCCCCATGCGCATGTGCGACTTAGCCGCGGACGACATCGAACCACTTCAACCAACGAACAAGAAGCTGTACAACAGATTCGGCTGTCGTTTTCCCATCAGATATACATACACCATCGCAATTAATAAACAAACTGCTGTCTTTCACCGATAACCTGACTTCGTCTGTTATATCTAACTAAATTGTATGTGACGGGATCGGATTGACACCCTTTCAGTGATACCGATACCAGATCCTGTTACATCTTTAATAGTGTGGCCCACCTAATGCTCAGCCATGTTTCATGTGGCTCACTTCTTGACTTCTTGAAGAAGGTTGCCTATGCCCATCTAAAACTACATTATCCACTTTGACTTTGTTGTTATTTAACCTTGAGTCACTCATGATCAAAGGTGTTTTCTTGTCAGTCTAACACCAAATGTGTGTTTTTTTTTTAAAGACAGTCAAGTGTGATAGGAGAGAGATTTGGTTATTGTTTCTAGCAGATTGAGCAACCACGTAAAGTCTCCCTTGTTCACTCAGTTTTCTCTCAGGCAGTAGGATCTGATAGGAGTGAGATTTGACTGCTATTTCTAGTAGGTTGAGCGATCAACAAGAGGCTCATTCATTCTCTTGTTATGGTGGTTGGTATTGGTGGTGGTGGTTTTTTAAACAAGGTTAATGGTATAAAAGTTGTAATTTAAAGATTGTACCTACATGAAAAGTAGTAGGCGCTTAGGTGTTAACAGGTTTAATGCAAATAAATAAATGTTATGCTTTGCAGAGAAGGTCAGAATAAGAATAAAACATAGCTGGAGTTGTCATCCCTACTTGCTGGAAAAATACAAATATAATTAATAATAGATTCATATTGTTTGTTTTCTATCTACGTATTTATTTCTTGTCAGATTTTTTATGCTTTCTACATGTTCACCCGAATTTAACTATTGTAATTTTTTAAAACCTGTCTTTGTCAAAGCATGTTAGTAACAATTGTATGTATAGGAGGTTGCTAGGTTTGAATGAAAAAAACTATCAGAAGAATAAGGCTATGTTGTTAATGTCAGAGACATCTGGAGTTTCCAGCCTGACTGACAGCTGGTGCTATGGAAACCAACAAAATGTCAAAGGAAAGAGCATTCCATGCTTACATATATGGATGTTCTAAAGCAGGCTTGGACAACCCCAATATATCTATATAGGCATAGGAGTGGCTGTGTGGTAAGTAGCTTGCTTACGAACCACATGGTTCAGGGTTCAGTCCCACTGCATGGCATCTTGGGCAAGTGTCTTCCACTATAGCCTCAGGCTGACAAAGCCTTGTGAGTAGATTTGGTAGACGGAAACTGAAAGAAGCCCATCGTATAGATGTATATATATATATGTATGTGTGTGTGTGTGTATATGTTTGAGTATCTGTGTTTGTCCCCCCCAACATCGCTTGACAACCAATGCTGGTATGTTTACGTCCCCGTAACTTAGCGGTTCGGCAAAAGTGACTGATAGAATAAGTACTAGGCTTACAGAGAATAAGTCCTGGGGTCGATTTGCTCGCCTAAAGGCGGTGCTCCAGCATGGCCACAGTCAAATGACTGGAACAAGTAAAAGAGTAAGCCTTTTCGGTGACCTGCATGAGACACGTCTTATCAGCAGGTGGGCTGCATTACTAAAAAAAATTTCAAGTTAGTTGTTACACATGCCCCCCAGGTTGCAGTTTTCCCGTGACTACTCTAAAGGAAGATGTAGTACTGGAAACTCCTGACAAGTTAACAAGATGTATGGAGGACTGAGGTGGCTGGAAGCATCTCTGGAAGACTCAGCAGAGAATTACCTAAACAGTGATACCTGTGCCGGTAGCACGTAAAAGAGAAAAAGCCTTGACTGGCTTCTGTGCTGGTGGCATGTTAAAAGCACCAACCGATTGTGGCCGCTGCCAGCCCTCCCCCTGGCACCTGTGCCAGTGGCACATAAAAAGCACCCACTACACTCACGGAGTGGTTGGCGTTAGGAAGGGCATCCAGCTGTAGAAATACTGCTTGGTGCAGCCTCCTGACTTCCCAGACCCTAGTCGAACCGTCCAACCCATGCTAGCATGGAAAACGGACATTAAACGATGATGATGATGAATATAGTCAGTAAAGGTGGAAGGCAGCACCCATGAATTTTTCCAAGACGTCTGAAACTGATGGGTAAAACAGAGAGTTACTTTTAGATTGAAAATCTACCCCAAGTTCTTGCAATAGAGTAAATGCAATTAAAGGCACCCTATTGCCTTGTAGTTATGTTAAACTGAATATTGGTTTAAGTCACACAACTTTACATTGCTACGTAAGTTTGTAAATTTTGTTTTTTATCTCCTTTCATTAATATAGATATAAAGATGATGTTTGGCTGTGGGATTTAGACTGGTCTGTTGCAAAATTTAAAACGAAGAAACTTCCAGCTAAGGTAAGTAATTTTCATATATATAAAACTTAGTGGTTTGGCAAAAGAGATCGTTAGAATAAGTACCAGGCTTTAAAAACAAATAAGGACTGGGGTCGATTCATTCAGCTAAAAGAAATTCTTCAAGGCAGAGCCCCAGCATGGCTGCATCCTAATGACTAAAACAGATAAAAGATATATAAGGCACAGATATGGTTGTATAGTTAAGTATAGGTGCAGAAAGTAGATGGAAACTGAAAGAAGCCCATCGTGTGTGTATATATATATATATATATATGTATGTATACATCAGCATCAAGATCAATAATGAAGAGATCGAAATGGTTGATGATTTCATCTTCATTGGCTCCAAAATAAATTGAGATGGTGACTGCACTCCAGAAATAAGACGGCGGATAGTAATAGGCAGAGAGGCAATGGTCAGCATGAGCAGGGTCTGGAAGAGTAGAGACATTAGACTCGCTACCAAATGCAATTGTTTTCCCAATAGCAACATATGGATGTGAGACCTGGACACTAAAGAAAGCTGACCAGAAGAGAATTAATGCATTCAAGCTTTGGTGTTGGAGTTTTTTTTTTGTCATCAGACTTTCTCTTCTCTCTTAAGACAATCTTATAAATTTCCAGAGTTGTTATTTGTTTTATCTTTTATCATTTACTCGTTTCAGTCATTGAGGTGTGGTGATATTGGGGCACCACTTTGAAAGGTCTAATATTTATTCTATTGGGTTGCTTTGCCAAAACACAATGTTATAGGGATGTAAACAAACCAACACTGGTTGTTTAGCAGTGGGGCAGGGGGACAAAAGGACACCCCTGTACACACACATACACACACACATGCACATATGTATATGCAACAGTTGTCTTTCAGTTTCCATCTACCAAATCCACTCACATGGCTTTGGTTGGCCCAGTGCTATAGTAGAAGATAATTGCCCAAAATGTCACACATGGACGCGGGAGTGGCTGTGTGGTAAATAGCTTGCTTACCAACCACATGATTCCGGGTTCAGTCCCACTGTGTGGCACCTTGGGCAAGTGTATTCTATTATAGCCTTGGGCCGACCAAAGCCTTGTGAGTGGATTTGGTAGACGGAAACTGAAAAAAGCTCGTCGTATATATGTATGCGTGTTTGTCCCCCCCAACATCGCTTGACAACCAATGCTGGTGTGTTTACGTCCCCATAACTTAGCAGTTTGGCAAAAGAGACCGATAGAATAAGTACTAGGCTTACAAAGAATAAGTCCTGGGGTCGATTTGCTCAACTGAAGGCAGTGCTCCAGCATGGCCGCAGCTAAATGATTGAAACAAGTAAAAGAGTAAAGAGAGAGTTCGACTGAACCTATGATCACATGGTTTAGAAGCAAGCTTCTTACTCATACAGTCTTGTTTGTGCCTTGTCAAAAATAAACCTGTGTACTTGGCTTTTGTTGACATGGAGAAAGCCTTTGACAAGGTCCCCTGCTCCCTTATCTGGTGGTCAATGTGGAAACTAGGAATAGATGAGTGGTTGGTGAGAACTGTACAAGCCATGTGCAGGGATGCTGTCAGGTGAGGGTTGTCAATGAGTATAGCAATGAATTTAGGATGCATGTCAGAGTTCACCAAGAATCAGTCCTCAGCTCCCTTTTGTTCAAGAAGAAATTTCAGGTGTAGAAACAAGGTCTAGAATCAAAGGGCTTTAGAGTTAATTTAGCATAAACCAAAGTAGTAAAGCGGACAAATCACATATCCCTTCAGGTAGATGACCCTGCTCGATATGTAGAAAAGGCATAGGTAGAAACTCCAGATGTACCCAGTGCAAACTATGGGCACATAAGAGGTGCAGCAATATCACAGACAGCATGGAAAATGGACATTAAATGATTATATATATATATATATATATATATATATATATATATATATATATATATATATATAATATATATATAATATATATATATATATAATATAAATATAAATATAGTCAGTCATAACTGTGTGGTATGAAGTTTGCTTCTCAACCATATGGTTCGAGGTTCAGTCCCACTGCATGGCACCTTGGGCAAGTGTCTTCTACTATAGCCTCAGGCTGACCAAAGACTTGTGAGTGGATTTGGTAGACAGAAACTGAAAAGTGCCCATCGTATATATGTATATATTTATGTGTGTTTGTGTTTGTTCCCCTTCCCCATTGCTTAACAACTGGTGCTGGTGTGCTTATGGCCCTGTAACTTAGCAGTTTGGCAAAAGAGACTGATAGAATAAGTATCAGGCTTAAAGAGAAAATAATAGTACTACTGCCAATACATTTGACTCCAAATTCTTCTAGGTGTTGCCCCAGCACGACCACAGTCTAATGACTGAAACATCATCATCATCATTTATTTAACGTCTGTTTTCCATAAAGATATATTTGCTTTTTATGACTAATTTATTAGCTTTATTTTGCCATTTGTTGCATTGTTTACACATTAATTCTTTGTTTTTCTCTTTTTTAGAAAAAAGTTTCAGTTAGTCTTGATGAGTCAGATGATGAATTTGAAACTGTGTTTCAGAAAATCCTCTTAACAGCCTCTTCTTTGTACAAACGGCCCGCTCACAAACCAGGATATCCTGAGTAAGATAATTTTGAAATTATTTTTTTAAACATGAAATGACAGTATTCTGCTTTATGTGTGGCATATAATCCCTCATAAGTTTTTGATTTTGGGGAATTTCCAGAAAATGTTTCAGAATCTGTGTTCTACATACAGGAATTCATACGACTATGCACCCCCCCCCCCAATTTTTAATTTTACAAAATAAAAAAAAAAATACTTTTAATTTTTCGGATGTTTTTTTATTTTTAAAATAGTAGGTTAAAATACAGTTTGAATTTTTGGCTTAAATACTAGCAATTGACCATTAAATGTGTTTATGGGGAGAAAGATATTGAAAAACCTCAATACGTCAGTGACAAACAAATTGAGGACACTATAAGGTGGTCATGAGATGTGCTAAAAATGACAGCTAAACACCTCTTAACTCATCATAATATAAAATTTTAAAAAATTTTCTTTTTTTTTCTTTTTGCATAGTTGTATGAATTCCAGTGTGTGGAACACAAATTTGTAAAAATTTTCTGAAATTTATTTCAAAAATAAAAAAAAGTTACGAGGGGTTATATGCTGTGTGTAAAGCTGAATTCTGCTCATGAAGTATTTGATTATTTAATAATGTGTTAATTGTTTAGACAAAAAGAGGAGATTCCACTTAATGACATTTGTATGGCCTTCCATGATTGATAAGATTCATGTGGTTGGTGTTCATTTTGAACAAATGAAAGTTGATGATTCCAGGAAGAGGGGGAATTCTGGAAAATTGATACTGTATGTTGAAAGGATTGACAATATAGTGGTTAGTATAATGACTGAGGGGGAGGAGGTACAGCATAGGTAATGAAGAGAAGGGAGATGGGTGTTTTGTGTGGGAGAAAACCAACTAACTCTGAGGAGCAGATGTCATTGTAAAATGAATGAACAGAACTTTGTTGATTTTGGTGATGAGTATTCACTTGTTTGATCAAACTAATCTATTTTTTCTTTGAATTAGTGTATAAGTGGCTGAGTATTCCTCAGACAATATGAATCCTTAGTGTAATTCTCAGGTGGAATCCGTGTACAATCTTTTTATCAGGCTTCTGTACAGTTTCCATTTACTCAATTTCACTCACAAGTCTAAGATCAACCCAAAGCTATGGTAAAAGACACTTGCCTAAGATGGCACATGGTGGAATTGAGCCTGGGACCTTAGGATTGTGAATGAAAGTTTTTCTTCATTTAACCATGTTGTATCCACTGTTGTAGTGGTAAAAAAGACAATGTAGAGATCATATGGAGGCACATGGCTTAGTGGTTAGGGTGTTGTACTCATGATCATAAGATTGCTTTTTGATTCAAGGATTGGGTGATGTATTGTATTCTTGAGCAAAACACTTCATTTCCTGTTGCTCCAATCCTTTCAGTTGGTAAAAGTGAGTAACCCTGTGAGGGACTGGCATCCCATCCAGGGAAAGAGTATATATGCCATGCAATCCAGGAAACCAGCCTTATGAGTCTATGGCTCAGGAAGAACCTTTGATCCTTTGATTATGTATTTGGTTAGAGATTGATGAGTGACTCCATACCAATTACTTGGGTATGATCATGTCACATAAAAGCATTGGGGATGGTGCCACATAAAAAGCATTGGTTTTGGTGCCATGTAAAAAGCACCTAGTACACTCTAAAGTGGTTGGTGATAGGAAAGGCATCCAACTGTAGAAACCAAGTCAAAACAGACAATGGGACCTGGTGTGCTCCTTGGTCTGGTCAGCTCCTGTCAAGTCATCCAACCTTTGCCACCATGAAAAAAAATAGACATTTAAATGATGATGATTATTTTCTTTTGGACATCATCTAGGATGTATGTGGTTGTAGCAGCAACAGTTTTCTCCTAGATGTGGGAAGTGTATATCCATCGTGGATCACCCTTGAGCTTTGGACTCAACAACTGATGGGGCTGGAATTTGTTAATCTCTTCTTTGATATTTATTTTAAACTTTTAACTAAGTGTGTTAAAATCTTTAGAAAGGATTACTGGAAAAGATGAATAGTTCCAATAATTATTAACATTCTAATAAATGGTGATAATATTAATGTTTTGTAAAGGCTCAGAAACTTTTTAGAAGTAAAGAACCTTTTTTCTTTATCCTCAATATGAGATCTGTCAAGTTTATTGAGGCAACAGTGACCTGCAGAAAAAAAACAATTTTATTTTTTGGTAGATATTTACACTCTATGGAGTTGTTGGCATTAGTGGGGGTATCCAGCTGTAGAAACCAAACCAAAACAGACTGGTGCCTGGTGCAGCTCTCTGGCTTACCAATTCCAGTTAGACTATCCAACCCATGCCAGCATAGAAAACGAATGCTAAATGATGATCATCATCATCATGGTGATGTAACTTAATTACTGGAATAACATGAAATTTAATTTCACTGTGAAAAGGTTAAACATTTGTAGAGGAAGTAGTAGAAGCAACAAGTGAATTGAGATTTAAAACTTTCTTGAGGGAGCTTTTGTCTAGTAATTACTTGGATAATCTTGATTAGTTATAATTTTTCAGCTCAATATTGAATATGAGACCCTACTGTATTTGCATTGAGTAAGCAATATGTTCCCATGAGGTATTTCCCCTCAGTTGAATTGTTCGTGTAATTAAGCTTTATTTTTCTGTTCTCATAGGTGGTATCGGAAACTTTGTCCTCGAATGAATGCGCCCGCCTGGGAAGCAGGACCATCACTAATAACACCTCAACTGCGAATCACACCAAAATTACTCCGTCTTACATGGGATGGTTATCCTGTGCATTTCGATGATAAATACGGATGGGGTTATCTTGTACCAAAAGACCATGTTCATCCTTCTCAACAGTTGAAAGATAAATCTGCTGAATGTCCTGATGTTTTGATTGTAGATAATGAGGAATTTGAAGATGGAAATGAAGAAGATGAAGGGGATATTGAACCAAAATTTCCTATTCAGTAAATGATAATTCTTTTTTTTTTTTGTAAACATATTTCATTTATAACATATTTCATTTGTAGCTGCAGGCATGGCTGAGTGGTTAAGAAATTACCTTGCATTCATGTGATTTTGGGTTCAATCCTATTGCACTGCGCCTTGGACAAGTGTCTTCTGCTAAAGCCCCAGGATAACTATTGCCTTATGAATGTATATGGTAACTATGGGAAAGTTCATTGTGTCATCACCACTTGACACCCAGTGTTGGTTTGTTTACATCCCCATTACTTAGTGATTCAGCAAAATAGACCAATGGAATAAATAAGTACCTGACTTAAAAATTATAAGTCCTAGGAGCAATTTGTTTGAAAACACTTTAGCATTTAAATTGGCTATATCTGGCCAAAATATTCTACATATTTTATGTTCAAACTGGCCGGATCTAGCCTCTCACACCTGCCCTACAATATCATTCCAAAAAATTAAGTTACCGCAACAAAATCTCAAAGCTACAAGATAATGTATGACTCATTCAAAACAATGTGGATAAATAAGCATTACATTTGACAGAATAATCTGAATGCTAAACGATTAAGGCAGTGTCCCAGCATGGCTGCTGTCCAATGAGTGAAACAAGTATAAGAGACACACCAGCAGTAAAATTAAGATATTAGGCAAGAGGTAGAGAACATTTTGATGTTGGAAGATCACATTGAAGTTTACTGCTATATGGCAAGACTGTATTTCAAAATACATTTTTATCTACCAAACCTGTTATTTTAAAAATATGATTAGTCTTAAAAACTGTAATAGAACATTAAAAAAGAGTTTCAGAATAAGCACCCACCATTGTTATTTAAATTTTTTAATTTCCTCAAATATCTGTTTAAACACAGTTGTACTATTGTAAATGGTTAAAGGAAATTTCACCATAAACATTTTTGGTGTAAGGAAAGTCACTGCAAGAAATTTCATTTTAAATGACGTCATCACATTTTTTTAATGTTTGATGTTGAGTAAAGACTTGCCTACTCAATGCTTTTATAAAATCTTTTATTTTTTTTTTTTTTTTTAATGCTGATATAACACACTTTATCAATGTCCATACAGTGAATTTGTCTTATTCCTTACAGAAAATTTTTCAGACATGACTTTCAAAGAAGTAATTAATTACAAGTACAGATAGAGAATTCTAAAATCTGAATAGATGTTTCTAAAATTTGCAATAAGTTGTAAAGACAAGCTTTATATAACATTAAATTAATAAAATATATTGAGTTTGATGCACTCTTCCCACTAGCTGCACTAGTGGTGGTGGTGGTGGTGGTGGGAGGTGGGGCATCCACCCTGGGCAGCACTTATGGATCTGCTGTAGGGTACATAGGTGATTTTTTATGGAGTCTAGGGACAGCAAACAGAAGGGCTGCCCCAGACAGCACACACTCTGGCTACGCTAATCTACTATAACCTTGGGCTGACTGAAGCCTTGTGAATGGATTTGGTAGGCAGAAACTGAAAGAAGCCCATCATATATATGTATATATATATCTGTGTTTATGTCTGTGTTTGTCCCTCCATCACCACTTGACAACCGGTGTAGGTGTGTTTATGTCCCCGTAACTTAGCAGTTTGGCAAGAGAGATCAACAGAATAAATACCAGGCTTTAAAGAAAAAAGTACTGGGGTCAATACATTTGACTTAAAAGTTCTTCAAGGCGGTGCCCCAGCATGGCCACAGTCTAATGACCAAAACAAGTAAAAGATAAAAAAATATAAACATTACATTTGACAGAGTAGTCTGAATGTTAAAGGTTTAATTCTGTTTTTCGTTTTTGCAATCACTTTTAAAATTGAATTTTAGGCAATTTCTTCAACTGTGTAACAACATGTCCAAGACCTCTGCATCATCCACATCGTTAAAAGAGAATATTCATTCCAGCATGAATTACAGTGATGATAAATGTATGGATGCCAAAGAGAAAAACAAACATTGGCGAAAAGCTGGATTTTCGAAGGTAAGGAGTTTTTTGCTCAGAGAAAGTTTTCTTTTTTCCCCATACATTTGATAAATGATACTTTTAGCTGCAGGAACCCTTTAACCCTTTCATTACTGTATTTATTTTGAGATGCTCTCTGTGTCTTTCGATTACTTTAAATATAACAAAGAATTTAGTAAAATAACCTAGTTATCATAAAGCTAGTGTTAGGAACATAAATTGTGACTAAGGTTTGGTGGAAGAATTTAATTCAAAACTTATGAAAACAAGACATTTGTACTCAGAGCCAGTTTCAGCCGGGTTAGAAACAAAAGGGTTAAAACACAACTATAGCTCTCAATTCTGTACATGAGAAAGACTTTTCTCTTTTAGACAGTTGCATACAGAAGTACCAATCACTTGAAGTAAATGGAACTTGTAGAAGAGGGAGACCCAGGAAGACATGGGACGAAGTATTGAAGGCTGATCTAAAGATAATGACCTTTATGAAGGAGATAACAAAGGAACGAGATATCTGATGGTTTGCTGTACTCAGGAAGACTTGTCTGTCACAGCAGAATTGATGCTGGTACTGGTGCCACATAAAAAACGCCTGGTAGTCTGTGGAGTGGTTGATGTTAGGAAGGGCATCTAGCCATAGAAACCGTGCCAGAACAGACAATGGAGCTGGGTGCAGCCTCCTGGCCTTGCCAGCTTCTGTCAAACTGTCCAACCCATGCCAACACAGAAAATGGACATTAAATGATGAAGATGATGATAGGTAGCATTGAAAACTGTTTCACACAATAAACACTTCTTAGAGGTGCTATAAAATCATATCATCATTTACTTTTTAAAATCTACTTTTCTATGCACACATAGGTCAAATGGAGTTTATTGAAGCAGATTTTTCACTGGCTGGATGCCCTTCCTGCTGCCAACTCCATTACCTGTTTCCAAGCAAGTTATTATTTCCCCCATGGCCTGACATGTTTTTGCAGGATATTGAAAATGAATGACTTTAATTTACAACAATCTTGCTATGTCAAGACTGGGAAATATGCACGCGCGCACACACACACACACCATGGGCTTCTTTCAGTTTCCATTCTACCAGATTCACTGACAGGCATTGATTGTTCCAAGAAGAAACTTGTCCAAGGTACCATGCAGTAGGACTGAACCCAAAGCCATGTGATTGGTAAGCAAATTTCTTACCACATAATCGCATCTCACTTTATGAACTCAGAATCTTTGACTTTGCACTCCATACTTAATCCACTAAACTATTGGTGAAGGTGAATGGCTCGGTGGTTAGAGCACCAGGCTCACAGTCATGGGGTAGTGAGTTTGATTTCCAGACCAGGCTGTGTGCAATGTTCTTGAGCAAGACACTTTATTTCACATTGCTCCAGTTTACTCAGCTGTAGAAATCAGTTGTGGTGTCACTGATGCCAAGCTGTATCAGCCTTTGCTTTTCCTTTGGATAACATCGGTGTCATGCAGATGGGAGGCTGGTATGCATGGGAGACTACAGGTCTTCCATAAACAACCTTGCTTGGAGTTGTACATCAGAGTGGCACCTTCTAGGTACATTTATAACCGAAGAAGATCCACAGACTACTGGGTGTTTTTTTTATGTGGCACCAGTACCTATTTCTTTGCTGCCCACAAGGGGCTAAACACAGAGAGGACAAACAAGGACAGACAAACGGATTAAGTCGATTATATCGACCCCAGTGCGTAACTGGTACTTTTTTAATCAACTCCGAAAGGATGAAAGGCAAAGTCGACCTCGGCGGAATTTGAACTCAGAACGTAGTGGCAGACGAAATACCACAAAGCATTTCGCCCAGCATGCTAACATTTCTGCCAGCTCACCGCCTTATGTGGCACCAGTACCACCTCATAGAAGACTGTGACTTTAGATTGGCTTATGACATTCCTAGCAGTAGTATCTTTTAATTTCTTTATTCCAGCTTTAGTTTAACTGTGGTTAAGCCTTTTTTGGAGTAAAATCTTTTTTCTTTTAAATAGCAGTTATGAAATCATTGCAAAAGATGTCAACCACCATTAGTGACTATTTTCATTAAAAACTTAATTTTTTATAGAACACTTTTATACACCTGTTACGTTAGCAGACATTCTAATAATTTCAGCTTTAATGAATCAGTCATTTTATTATTTTCTATGAATTCATTTGGTAACACATGCAGTCTTTAGAAACAATAATCTACTTCAATATATCAAGTTCATATATTTCTTTGTCTCTTTCCAGAATTATGACAGAAACAGTCATCCTGCATACCACACTGGAGAAGGGCCTTTCATTATTGAAAATATTCCAGTTTATTTCTTTAAAATTCCACACAAAGTAATTATTTTCCAAGATAATTTAGACTTGCACTTTGCTTGACAATTTTAGATGTTTGTTTAGTCTGGTGTCAAATCTGATTGTCCAAAGAGATTCATGTTCAAGCTATGATCAAGTACAATATAGCTAATTGTATAGTGACCCATGAGTGAGTTATTAGTTTGTCTTTGTCGACAATGAACTTGGACATCACACCGGAGAAAATAGGTCACAGTGTGTCTGCTGTGACAAATCAGTACAATGGATGCTCAGAAGGCTCTGGTGGTCTGCTAGGACTGAAGGCAAGGTGTTGGCTTTGGATTTGTGCAGTTCATGTTTTCTTTGTGCTCCTGTAATCTTGTTCTGTTTATAGTAGGTAGAATGTCTGTTGGTGCATCTTTGCTAAGCAGGACGATTTTGTACTTGCATTTTTCAAGTGTCTGGGTTGATCTTAAAGCAGTTCAGTGAGGCTTTGAGTGTATCCTTGAAGAGCTTTTTCTGACCACCTTGTGTGCGCTTGCCTTCCACCAGTCCCCTGTATAAAACAGTATTTTGGAGAGTTGTGTGTCAGGCATTCAAGCAAGGTGGCCTGCTCACCTCTTCTCAGCACTGTGTAAATGTTTGGAAGATCAGCTCAAGAGAGGACCTCCATTTCTGGGATCTTGCCTTTCTAGGTGGTTTTCAACAGCTTTCTCAAGCAGTTCATGTGGAAATGGTTTAGTTTTTTGGCATAGCATTCATACACTGTCCAAGTCTCACAGGTATACAGTAGTGAGAATTAGCTGGGTATTATATGCCATGCTTTTGCTAACTGTTTTAGGTACTTATGTAATCATGAACAGACATCTTCTCAATCTGCTCACCTTTGATCTATCAAAACATCCAGGATTAATGGCTAGAGAGATGGCTGCACCAACACCTGGCTAATAAACTTTACAACTGTATAGATTGAAACACAGAGAAACGAAGTGCTTTACTCAAGAATGCAATATGTTACAGAAATTGCACCTATAACCTGATAATGATGAGCTAAACACCTTAACCGCTAGGTCATGCACCTTCATAAGCCATGATCATTTTGGTATATATTTAACAGTGTACTCAATTATTGTTCCTTTATTAAAATGGTAGCTTTTGTCTTTTACTTGTTTCAGTCATTAGACTGCGGCCATGCTGGGGCAACACCTTGAAGAATTTGTAGTCAAATGTATTGATTCCAGTAATTATTATTATTGTTTTTTTAAAGCCTGGTACTTATTACAGGGATGTAAACACACCAGCAGTGGTTGTCAATCAGTATTGGGGGGACAAACACAGACACACACACACTCAATGGGATTCTCTCTAGTATTTTAGCCTGGTTATTTATTCTTATTTCTTTACTAGCCACAAGGGGCTACACACAGAGGGGACAAATGGATTAAGTTGATTATATTGACCCCAGTGCGTAACTGGTACTTATTTAATCAACGCCGAAAGGATGAAGGGCAAAGTCGACCTTGGCGGAATTTGAACTCAGAACGTAGCGGCAGACGAAATACTGCTAAGCATTTCGCCCGGTGTGCTGACGTTTCTGCCAGCTCACCGCCTCCTGGTTATTTACTCTATTGATGAAAATAGTGTGATAATGAGAACTGGTTTAGTAGAGTAATGGCTCATTATAGAATTAATGAGCAATGGAAGGAACTGAAGAAAATATGTATATTTGATTAAATATAGAATGTTGCAAACAATACCTGCAAGAGAAATTGGATATATCTAAATCATAGTTGTGGTTGAACAGATTGGGCATATCTCTGATCAAAGGCATTCCATCTGTGACCATCCTGTTATATATATATATATATATATATATATATATATATATATAGTTAATCCAAACATGAAAACATAACAACACGAGGACGTGGAACAAGTATAGTGTTATTGGATGCTAAGGAAAGAAAGGAGGATTTAACGTTTCGAGCAGAGCTCTTCGTCAGAAACATAGGAAAAGGAAAGATCCAAGGAAGGGAATACAGAGGAAAAAAAATCGCCAACGATACACACGCGGTCACAATATCATCATTCAACATCCATTTTCCATTCTGGCATGGGTTGCACAGCTTGACTGGAGCTGGCAAGGCCACACCAGGTTTCATAATCTGTTTTGGCTTGGTTTCTACAGCTAGGTAATCTTCCTAATGCCATCCACTTTACAGCATGTACTGAGTGCTTTTTACATGACACCATCACCAGTGCTTTTTTTATGTGGCAGAATTTAGGCACTCTGGTCACTCTGAGTTCAAATCCTGCTGAAGTCAACTTTACCTGTCATCTTTTTTGGAAAAAAAAAATGTCCAATGTATCCTTTATTTAAAACAATAAAATGTGATTTGAGGGAGATCTGATTGCATTTTTTCTAACATGTCAAGCAACTATGTATAAGCTCCCTCATTTGCTCATACAACCTTGGCTGTTTCACTTTTGTTTTTTCTTCATTGGTTAAATATTTTTTGTCCTTATCATTGGTTTCTTTCTTTTGTGTACATAGGATGGTAAGAATAAAAGAGTGGGAAATATATTGGCAAAGGATTACTTAAACAAAGTTACAGATGGCACATTAAGGGCTTCTGCTGGTGGTGATTATGCTAATGCTGTGCTCCTTATTAGCAAGTTGTGCTCTTACTGGAAGAATAACCAGAAAAGAATTGAGTAAATAAATTTATTTTTGAACCATTGAATAATTTATATTTAATTAATTTAGGAGTTAACAGTGTAATTACTGGCTTTATTGTTGTTTAATTATAGGTTACCCCTGACTATGTGTAACCACCTGTCTTACATATCAGCCTATGAACGGTACTCATACACTTTTCAAAGGAGGTATCTCGCAGTTGTAGATTGTATGGTAGTAGATGAAGTGACAGAGCAGAGAAGAGTTGGGGAAAATAATTACAACAAATCCAAGAAAATTTAGTTTCACAAATCAAATTCACCAATAATGGGAGATGAATGAAAATACTGTTATGTCAGTTACCTCTAACTATTTAGAAAATGTCATTAATAGAAAAAAAATGTAATAAAGTTTGTCTTTATAAAATAATAAAATTTTAATCACAATTTTGTAACCAACTACATATTCTTGTTCCAATATTTGTTGAGGTTTGATGCTTCTTGAGAGAACTTGGTCCTGAGGACTATGCATCAAGCAAGTTTGGTGGAGCAATTTGCATTCCATTTAAAATTAGAAAAACTGTGAAAAATAGTGCTCTATTAGAACCATCTACTTATATATTCATGACATTTCCCTATATTCTCTCTCTCTCTCTCTCTCTTGGAAGAAGAAATGTTATATTCTTTCAATTCTCATTATAAATCTACCAAAAGAACTTGTCTAAGAACTCTTCTGTGGAAAAGGGAATACAAATTGTTATAATTTTTTGCTTTTGGCTTTTTAGGTCACAAATGGTTGTTTGGGCAAAGCACAGCGAACTTCCTCCTGCAGTCATTAGGTAGGTCTCTACCAAATTGTATTTTGTTTTAATTACACAGGCATACCTGTGTAGTTAAGAAACTAGTGAAACATTTTCAGTCTTCTTTTTATAATTGAACTAGCAGTATAGCCCAGCGTTGCTTGGGCTTGTTTTCTTTTCGACTCTTTAGAATTGGAATTTTTGAAAAGTAAAAATTTTGCATTATGTAGCTTGTTATTCTCATTAAGTGAACATTTTTCTGGTTGAAATACACCGAAAAATGATGACACAGCAGTCAAAAAAATCATTAAAAAATAGGGATTTTCATAGAAAAAAAGCACCTTTTTGATGTAAATAATTTTTGGTGTTAACATGGTCCGATTTGAATTTTTTCTTCTATGGAAGGAAGAGCAAGCCTTCTTCTATCATACTCTCAATTTTGATCAACTTGTGCCACAGGGTCTTGGAGGAGATAGTGTTAGTTGAAGGCTACTAAACCTGCCATACACAGACAACTTCAGTTTTATATATATAGAGATTTGTTCAGATTCCACTTGGTGTAATCACTAGCAGTATATGTATAGTTTGACTTCTGGGGTTTGTTCTGTCTTTTAAAAATTTATTTATTTATTTATTTTTTTAGCTTAGTCCTCTCCGGTAGATGTCTTTATTTATGTGTGTGTATAAAATCAACTAGTCCATATCCATCCATCCATCATTTTGAATCCAGGTTTTGTTCCTGTTAACCGGGGTGGCAGGATCTACCACAATGCCATAACAACCACCCTCACACCATCTTGCCATCTTGCTCAGTTTTGGGCATCCTCCCTTCTCAAGCCAACACTCCCAATCTCCCCCTCCACCTGTCCCTTCCACATTTTCTTTGGGCTACCTTGCTTTTGCCATCCATTCACCTCAAACTCTAGCACCCTCTCCAGAACATGCTCCTCATCCCTCCTCAACACATGCTCGTACCACCGCACTCCATTCTCCCTTGCCAGCCGTTCCACTGATTCCTCCAACCCCAGCACCCCCATCAAGTCCTCAGTCCTTCTCTTATCAAACAGCTATAACCCTCATTTTCTAAAATTAACACAAGAGCCATTAAATATATACATACTCTTTTCTCACCAGACTATTGCCATGATGGGGCACTGCCTTGAAGGGTTTAGTTGATCAAAGTGACCCTTGTACATATCTTAAAGTTTGGTACTTAATCTATCACTCTGTTTTTGCCATAATAATTTGAGATGTTTAAATGAGGATCTATAGACATTGCTCTTCTCTTTTTATCATATATATTATCTACAGGTTTAATTTAACCTTCAATAATTAGGAAATACATTTATTGAAAAATAGGTGTAGGAGTGGCTGTGTGGTAAGTAGCTTCCTTACGAACCACATGGTTCCGGGTTCAGTCCCACTGCGTGGCACCTTGGGCAAGTGTCTACTACTATAGCCTTGGGCCGACCAAAGCCTTGTGAATGGATTTGGTAGACGGAAACTGAAAGAGGCCCGTCATATGTATATATATATATGTGTGTGTGTCTGTGTTTGTCCCCCCAACATCGCTTGACAACCGATGCTGGTGTGTTTACGTCCCTGTAACTTAGTGGTTCGGCAAAAGAGACCGATAGAAAAAGTACTAGGCTTACAAAGAATAAGTCCTGGAGTTGAGGTGCTCGACTAAAGGTGTTGCTCCAGCATGGCCACAGTCAAATGACTGAAACAAGTAAGAGTAAAGAGAGTAAGCTACAGTAAGATTGTACATGAATTTCAGAGTCATTATCATTTTGATTCCAGATCTGTGGTTAATATCAAGCTCTATTATTGAATTGAATTACATTGATAAAAAAAGAAAGTGAAGCTCTTTATGTCTTGCCCAGTGCAGAGTTTGACCTCATATTTTCAACTAGTAGTAGCCAGTAGTTCCCCACCACTCAGCCTCCCCAACCCTTATTTATTTATTTTTTTTTTTTGGAGCAAGACGATTTCCTTTGAAACAAACTACTGTTATTATATTTCTGCTTTTAATTGATTTTTAAAATTTTATATGTTCATTAAAGGAACAAAGAGTATTCAGTTATTAAGCAGTATGGTGCCATTGTACCTCGGATTGTTCCAGCCGGTACCGTTACTCGACGTGCTGTTGAACCAACGTGGCTGACAGCCAGCAACGCTTATGTATGTATCTTTTGATTTCATTTTACAAGTAGTGGCTTCTTGTTTTAATCATCATCATCTTCTTCATCCGTTTTATGTTGTTGTTTCCATGCTGGCATGTGTTGGATGAAACCTGCTCAGGCAGTATTCTAAAGCCAGGTGTCCATCCTTTTGCCAGCCCTTACTTGTTTACTAGTAAGATACTTATTTGCTCGGTCTTTCATGTGATGAACTGCTCAACAGCTGGATATGCTTTGGTGGCAGACACCAATAATGACATTGCTACCTAAGCATTGATACTGGTTTTTTACACTTCAACATCAACAATACCTATTTCTTTACTACCCACAAGGGGCTAAACAGAGAGAGGACAAACAAGGACAGACAAAGGGATTAAGTCAATTATATCGACCCCAGTGCGTAACTGGTACTTAATTTATCGACCCCGAAAGGATGAAAAGCAAAGTCGACCTTGGTGGAATTTGAACTCGGAACCTAACGGCAGACGAAATACGGCTACGCATTTCGCCTGGCGTGCTAACGTTTCTGCCAGCTTGCCGCCTTATATCAACAATATCAAGACACACACACACGTGTATGTATATGTATTTATCATCATTATTATTGTCTTGCAATATCCATATACTATGCTGTCATGGGCTGGATGGTTCAACAGGGTGTGACAAGCTGGAGGATCGCATAATGCTTCACTGTCTACTTTAACATGGTTTCTATGGCAAGATGCTCTTCCTAATGCCAACCATCTTATTGAATGTACTGGTTGCTGTTTTCATTGCACCAGCATTAGTGAGCTCACTGTTATAAACCCAAACTCGAATATCAAAGTTTAAAAGGTTTCACAGTCTCTCAGAGTTTTAATTGCTTCTGAGTAATTCTTACATTCACTTACGAGTTTGTGAATATCTTTATCTATGTGTGCTATTAAACACCTAAGTTTGCTTTCATCTTTGATAGGTGGTTCAGCAGGAAAGGATTCTAAAAAATTTTTTAAAGTTCCGAACCAATATTTCCATTCTTTTGAAGCTTGACTCAAACTTAGATCAGCGGTGAACAAGTTTGGTTTTATAAATTTGCTGATGTTCTCTCTCTGTAGCTATAGTTAGTTGATTAAATTGTTATAAACCCAAACGTCATCGCAATAACATTTTTATGCAGCGAGTTGCTACATTCTCGACTAACTAAAATCAACACTGAACACATCGTGCCGCTAACAGAACAGAACTCCGCGCAGTCGCACTGCAGGCATATAACAGCAATCGAGACAATCAAAATCACATGATCAAAACTAAAATCACAACAGTTACCATGTAACTAGCAAGACTAAAGACACTCCTGAGTGAGCGTGCTGTAGAGAAGGAGGCAGTTATATACTAGGTGTTAAGAGGTGTGATAGAAAGGACAAGAAGAGATTTCTTGCTGTAGAGAAGATACATTATCACTTCATATTACATGAGAGTGAGCATGAGTTTCATTCACAAAGCATTAGGGTGCTTAAGGATTCACAGTGCCATGCAGCAGAGATGAGTCGGAAACCATGTGGTTGTGAAGTAATCTTCTTAACCATACAGCCATACCTTCACCAATGAGAATGAATATGGATTTGAAGGCATTGAAAGATAAATATCACAGACTAGACATATTACAACTCTTGGCCTGTTAGAATGTATAGTTTTGATGTTAAGTTGCTAGATCTTATTCCTTTACTGCTCACAAGGGGCTACATACAGAGGGGACAAACAAGAACAGACAAACGGATTAAGTCGATTATATCGACCCCAGTGCGTAACTGGTACTTATTTAATTGACCCTGAAAGGATGAAAGGCAAAGTCAAACTCAGCAGAATTTGAACTCAGAACATAGCAGTAGACGAAATACCTATTTCTTTACTAAACACAGAGAGGACAAACAAGGACAGACAAACGGATTAAGTTGATTATATCGATCCCAGTGTGTAACTGGTACTTATTTAATCGACCCCGAAAGGACGAAAGGCAAAGTCGACCTCGGCGGAATTTGAACTCAGAACGTAACGGCAGACAAAATATGGCTACGCATTTCACCCGGCGTGCTGACGTTTCTGCCAGCTCACTGCCTTATAAGTTGCTAGATCTATTGTATTTAAGGCTAGATCGCCTTAAGTTGCTAAATCTGTTGTATTTAACCCTTTTGTTACTACATTTCTGTTGAAATACATTGCCTTTGTTTCAATTACTTCTGAAAATAATGAAGAATTTAGTTAAATAACTTTGTATCTGGAACATAAACTGATATGGCATTTTGATGGAAGGTTTTAACTATGGTCACTTTAAAGCAGAAAGTGTGTATCATAGACTCAGAGGTGTTCACAGTGGGCTGGTATAAGAAGGATGTCTTTATACTAGTCAGCATTGATTATTTTTTATGATCCAGAGTTGTTTTTCAAAATTATATCCTTGAAATCGTTAGGAAAAATAACTTGCTACTAATGAATTTAGTTCTCATTTAAATGTTTCAGAAAGATCGTATTGGAAGTGAACTAAAAGGAATGGTGCAATCACCACCTGGGTATTGCTTTGTTGGTGCTGATGTGGATTCTCAGGAGCTGTGGTTAGCATCTCTAATTGGTGATTCCTTTTTCACTCAGTTGCATGGTAAGAGCAATTTGTTGAGTTCTTTTGTTCTTTCTTTTCTGTATTATGTCTCGAAGAACTAAACAAATAATGGTATTTCATAATTAATTACATGTCAATATTTTAACATGTTTCTTTGTTCATTTTATGTCTAGTTTTCCATGGTTGCATGGGTTGGATGGAGACTTATTTGAAGTAGCATTTTATGGCTGAATACCCTTCCAGTCACCAATCCTTACCTGTTTTTGAGAAAATGATTCCTTTATTCTACTGGTCTTCCATACTGTTTCCATCTACTGATACCACTCTCAAAGCATTGGTCAACTCGAAGCTATTGTAGAGAGACACTCATTTGTGGTATCACGCAGTGAGATAGAACTTGAAACAACTCTATATCCAAACAGCCATGCCTGTGCCTATCAGAATATTATTATGATTAACTTTGTTTCATAGCCCTACCAATCCTTATCACATAAACTTCTGTTGGCATCATTTTTGTCTTGGGAGACAATGGAGTTGCGCATAAAATAATCTAGTCCGGCTTTTACATTTCATGTCCTAATACATTTCCTGCTGTGGCGGTGTAGTCCTATCCGGGACAAACACTCCCTCTGGCAGGTGCTGCAAATGTAGCAAAGACTTTGCCTGGCTGGTTGTAATATATACTTTATATGCACTTTCTGACAAGTTGTGATGCACCTGAGCACTGTATACAATAATTTCATTATATTATATTATATAATGTCATAGTTTCTTGTTGACGTCTTTTCTTGTCCTTCCATTTCTCCTCTCTCTCTGTCACTCCTTTGTGTTCGCCAATCTCCACCGTTGCTGGCAACTGCTTCTCAGTTGCTAATATTGATGTTGCAGGCTTTCATATCCCTTTTGCAAACATCCTTGTGTCATAAGAATAAACTTATATCATAAAAGTATCTATGATGAAGCTTTTTATGTCTTACTATAAATCACCTGTTTCATAGCCATGCCAACCCTTATCAAGTAGGCTTATACCATAAAAGTATCTATGATGACTAATGAGTATACTCTAAAAATCAGGACGCTTAAAGTGACATTTTTAGGCTTGAATCTCCTATCTTTAACTATTCTTCACTGTTTGTAGGCTGCACTGCCTTAAGTTGGATGACACTGCAAGGTAAAAAATCTGAAGGAACAGACATGCACAGCAAAACTGCAGAATTGGTTGGTATCAGCCGAGACCATGCCAAGGTAATGCATCATTTTTATCCATATTTTTTCTTTAAATTTCAGATTTTTACATTTTTTTTAAAGATAGTCCAGCTATAGAAAATCTACCTCAACAAATTCTGCCTGACCCATTCAAGCAGGAAAGGGTGAATATATATATATATATCACTGTGATTACCATGACAGGCCAGGTTATCAGATGTTGCTACGCATCACTGGTCACAATGCGCTTCACATTGTTTTAGCCTGAAAATGATGCCACCCTGCTGGCTAAGCGAGCAGGCCAACAAAAGAAAGAGTGAGAGAAAGTGGTGGCGAAAGAGTACAGCAGGGATCGCCACCACCCCCTGTTGGAGCCTCATGGAGCTTTAGGTGTTTTCACTCAATAAACACTCACAATGCCCAATCTGGGAATCGAAACTGTGATCCTATGACTGTGAGTCTGCTGCCCTAACCACTGGGCCATTGCGCCTTTGCATGCCTTTAGAGATTCGTGTGTCCTTTACATGCCTTTAGAGACTGGTGAAATTGGCAAAATGTTCCTCTCGAAAAGTTTCAAATCAACAACTGCAACGAAAAACATATGCAGAGAGGGAATTCCAGAGAGCTGATGTTCTGGAAATGTAGTCAGTTAGTGTGGGCCTTGATGTAATGAAAACAAGATGAATGATGTGAGATAGACAGGCAAATGAATTGGGTGTGGTATCAAAACAGGTCAACTCAGAGGAGTGTTGGTCACTGTAGTTAATGTTATAGAAAAAGCAGAAAGAGAAGACAGCATTTCCATTGGACAGAAGCAGGAATTTGTCAGTGAGCAACTTCATACCAATCAGTTGGGTGACCTTTGTTAATGTATTCTAGAATGACTTGTGTGTGTATGTGCATATGCATACCTAGCTGTTTCAATATCTCAGATATAGGAGCAGTACTCCTGTTGTGGCTCTCAACTCAGTGTGCATTTTAAAAACTGACTAGCACTAACAATTTTTAAGTAAATACGAAGTGTCTTAATATTTGTCATTGTTGTTGGCTGTTTCAGGTTTTCAACTATAGCCGGATCTATGGAGCTGGTCATAAATTTGCAGAACAGCTCTTGTTACAGTTTAACCACCGGTTAAGCTATCGTGAAGCACAGTCTAAGATTAAGAAGTTGTTTACAGCTACAAAAGGAAATAGAGAGTAAGTAAATTCTATTCTTCTGACTGAAAAATCCTTTATTGTTCTTGTAAAAGTTGATTTAAAAAAATAATCTTTTATTAATTTGTCTTTCAACTGTGGTGATGCTGGGTACTTACCATCTTTAAGGACAGTCACTTATATGGATGAGGACAGCTAGCTCTGTAAAGAAATGCCGATCTCTAACTGCAGAGGGAACCTGTGGTAGAGGTAGACCCAGGAAGACATGGGATGAAGTGGTGAAGCATGATCTTCGAACTTTGAGCCTCACAGAGTCAATGACCAGTGACTGAGACTTTTAGTAATATGCTGTGCTTGAGAAAACCCAGCAAGCCAAGTGAAATCATAGTCATGGCTAATACTGGTGTCACATGACTGGCACCTGTACTGGTGGCACGTAATAAGCACCTTTCAAGTGTTGGGCCTCACAGAGGCAAAGCGGCTGAATTCCTTTTGAGAAAGGTGTCATGGTTATACTTGCTCAGAGGCCTATGCAAAATTGCAGAAAGTGTATGAAGAGGAGTGTATGAGCCGCATAAATGGTTCAGACATTTTCAAGATGCCCCAAAAAATGTTGATAGTGACAAACGTTCTGGGAGACCCACAACCAGTAGAACTAAGAAAAACATCGCAGATGAGTGTGCAGCTGTGAGGGAAAATCGTCAAATCACCATTTGTGAGTTATCAGAGGATGTACAGATTAGTTACAGTTCAGTTCATTATCCTTGAAGATTTGGGTATGAGACGCGTGTCTGCCTAGTTTGTGCCAAAACTGCTTTCAGCTGACCAAAAAGACGCTCAGGTTTCAGTTGCACAAGATCTCTATGATTGTTTTGAAAACAATGAAAACTTTTTGAAAACTTTGTGTAGGCCTGTGTAGATATCACTAAGCTTTTGGCAAAATTTGATGCAATTTTTGGCAAAATTTAGAATATTTATTTATTTATTGAATCAAAATATGATCCTTGTTCATTAATGACCTTCATCCAATGTTCCTCTAAGGCATATATTCCATCTTCAATGAATTTTTCATCTTTTACACTGATAAACTGTTCAAATGCTTCAATTACCTCTTCTTTACTTAAGAATATTTTATTGCATATAGCAAACTCGCATATAGCTTGTTGTTGCTACACCTGTCTTTGTCTTTAGTTTTTCTATAAATTTGAACTATATATATATATATATATATATATATATATTATAATAATAATAATAAAAATGAAATTATTGTATACAGTGCTCAGGTGCACCACAACTTGTCAAAAGTGCGTATAAAGCATATGCAGTAATGTACAAATGTCTGATCAGAGAGAGAAAGTAAATTTAACATGAGTTAATTTTTAATGGTTTTATTTATTTCTTATTTCAGCGCTGAGACTGGAAGTTGGGTTGGAGGCAGGTGTGTATCTCTAGATTCTCTTCTTGCTGCTTTTGTTGTTGTTGTTGTTAACTTACTTTGATCTGGCATGTTAGTGTGACTATTTGTTTATTTTCATTTGGTTGGTGAAAAATGTATGGAAGTTAATAATCAGAAGGACTATTTTTGTTCTTGGGCAGTGGACCTAATCCTTCACTCTGTTAGGTAGTAGACTAAATAATTCCTTGCCCTGTATAATGTCAGGTCATGCCTCTAGTCTGCAGGTAACTTCCTCCCATTATTCCTGGAAATCCTAATAACAAGTCTAGTTCTTTCTTCCATTTTGTGACTAAACATTAAAAAAAAAAAGCAGTACAAATTTGTTTATTTTTATGTTTGGGTTTTTCCATGCTAGCATGTTTATTATTACATTTGTTTCAGTCATTAGACTGTAGCATGCTGGGGCGTTTTAGTCATTAATATCTTTATCTATTTTAGTGATTTCTATTTATGACATCATTAATTTATTCAACATATAAATTACATATCCTTTCTGTTGCTAATCCTTACCAGTTGTTCAAGCAAAGGTGTTCTTACCACTACATGTCTGTCAAAGCCCAGAGCTATCATTTGATTTGTTGACTGAGAAATGACAACAGAGAATGCTGATTGTAGCTCACAAGGTCACAATGTAAGCACTCACACACACACACACACACATTCACCAGTATAGTAGTATGGTTATGAAGTACGCTTGACAACCGCATGGTTTTGGGTCACAGTCCCACAGCGGATTGATATAAAGGAGATTTGGTTGCTATTTCTAACAAGGTGGGCAACTATCTAAGGGTTTCTTCATTGGTACAACACTGATTTCCTGAAACCTTTGATTCAAAAGCCTTTCCAGACTTTTGATTTTTCCAAAGTAGGGGTGGTCACCTCTGGATTTTAAAAACATTGAATTTACTTTAATAAATGCAGGCATGGTTGTGTGGTAAGAGGCTTGCTGCCCAACCAAATGGTTCAGTCCTACTGCATGGCACCTTGGGCAAGTGTTCTCTACTATAGCTTTGGGCTGACCAAAGCTATATATGTGAAAATTGTACTAACATGGATTACAGGTTTCTTAACTAGACTTCTAACTGTTTGTGTTTCAGTGAAAGCTTCATGTTTAACAAATTAGAGGAAATTGCCAGGGATGCTCAACCAGTGACACCAGTTTTGGGCTGTCGAATCAGTGAAGCATTAGAACCAAAGCAAGTTTCTGAAGATGTAAATATGGTTTTCCTTATTCTAGCAGAAACAATAGAAATGCTATTTTGAGTTCAAATAAGACGAAACCTTTAAACCTACAGATTTTATCTATTAACCCTTAAACAGCAGACATCAATTAATGTTTCATTAGAATATAGTGGACATGGTCAATTAATGTTTCAAAAATTTTGCATGAATGAGGTCATCATCAAAAGAAAGTGAATATTTCATGGCACCTTTTGATAGTGAGATAGTAAATTTTATTGTGTGCGAGATTGACAATTATTATAGTTTTCCAACTTAAAGTGAAAATAAATATAAAAATTGCTTTCAAGAGAAAGATATTGGTTGTTTTTCACCTGTTTGGCACACACATTCATGCAACCTTTTTCCCCCGACAGTTTAAGGGTTAATGATGTTATATAACCCCAAGTCAGCTCTAATTGTGCAGTCCTATGGCACACACGTAGTAAGCAGTTGCTCCATTTATTCCATCCTTCAGTGTACACAATCTGACATGTAGTGATGAATTGTATGGATGTACAGTATGACAATCTGGATATGTCTTTTCTACACTGTCTTGCCATTTATCACTTTAAATATTGTAGTTAATGTGTGATGAACTCAGAAAAGATGTTCTCACCTGGAAGGCAATAACATGGTCAACTTACAGCAAATTGGCCAATGTTTGGAAAGCAGACGCTGCACCACCACCAATCAGCAGCTGCAACAAAGTTCTCCAGGCACTGATCCATGGTCTTTCAAGGTCAGTGGATGTTGTAGAATTTAAGTGGATTTGTAAAATCTATATCTTTTGTATTTTATTGTGCCAGTTCAGAAACATGGACTCTTCCTTCAAATCTTCAGAAATGATCAGATGGTTGTTCACATAATTTCTACAAGAAATACAAAATCTTTTGTGGAAAATACATCCAACACAAAAAGAAATTCATGGGACTTTCCCACTCATAAACAGAGAGACAACAAAAGTGTGTTTTGCTGGGTACTGCTTTAGGGAAAAGATGAGTTAGAATCATCATCTGTCCTTTGGAGACTTTGGTCAGCTACTGGCAAAAGTTGCAAGTTCTCTTATCCAGAGGTTACTACTAGAGATTTGGGAAAAACATTCAAGACCTTGGTGTGACAGTGCCGTTTCATGAGGTCTGAGAAGTTGTGAGGTCATTTTTGACTGGAGTTGCCAAATGATGATGATGATTTTTATGTTTATAGATTTTAGTGGTGGCCACATCAGAATCTCTGGGGTTAGAGAGATAGAATTTACAGTGGAGAGAATACAAGTCTAAATCGTATTCTTGTATGATGAATTTGAATCTCTGCTTGGGTTCAGTACCATGCTTACATGAAACAGAACCAGAAAATCCCTTCATTTGCACAAGCCATCAAAGACCCTCTATGCAGTTTTTCATCCTACTGGAAATAATTGTCAAATCTCCCTTAAATAGCATTACTATGTCTTAAAAAAAAAGACAAGTTGGTCATAACTGCATGATCAGGGTTGGCCTGAGATTAAACAACATATTACACTTAACTCTATTGATATCTATCAATTTATAAATTTGAAAATCTCAAAATCATTTTTATTCAGATAAAAGTCTAAGTAAGTAAAGATGGATTTGTGGCCTCAAAAGTCATGAATTCAAACCTTTCTTGAAGCTATACATGTTCTCTTAAACATCCCACTTTACATGTTACTTAATTTATATATTCTGCTTCAACTTCATAATTTGTGTTGAAAAGTGAACCAAAATTCACAGTATTAAAATATCCTAAAAATTTTAGACCCATACAAACTATGCCAGTGTGGTTTTTCTGTTTCTATAGTAAGGTTAAGTTAGATAGTTCTTGACTGAAGGAGAATGACAGTGCTGAAATGGTAAATAGAACTTAGAGCTAGACAAATCCACAGAAATTATGTATTTTGTTGCTTGTTGTAGTAAATACTGCAGGGCCCAATGCATTGATTTTCCCTGGGCTTATAATGTAGCTAAGACATCCCTGATTCACATATAAGGTAATTGAAATGTATGTAATAAGACAAAGATAAGATATAATACAAAGTTATATTGGTATTGATTGTAATTAACATTAATTCCATTATCTGTTTAAAATTGTCTTAGCCTCTTGTTTTCTGTTCTCAAGTTTATGAACAGCCGGATCAACTGGGCAGTTCAGAGTTCAGCTGTTGATTATCTTCATTTGATGCTAGTCTCCATGAAATGGCTTCTGGAAGAGTATTCAATTGACGGTCGTTTTTCCATTAGTATTCACGATGAAGTACGTTACCTGGTACGCCGAGAAGATCGCTATCGGGCAGCTTTAGCACTGCAAATCACCAATCTCTTTACACGCTGCCTGTGTGCACACAAACTAGGAATTCCAGATTTACCACAGGTCTGTTTTGAAACACTTCCTTCTCTCCTTTCAAACTAAAACATAACAAGTATAACACCAACTTTCCAGTAACACTATAAAAAATGATTTTGCTTTTATTATTTTTGCAAGGTTCTTGTTATAAAACCATGTATCTTGAGAGGGTAATTTTGCCAATAAAAAAGACATACTTGATCTATTCAATTTCTTTTCATTATTATTAGTCAACTAAAAAAAAAGGTGGGTGGCAAGCTGGCAGAATCATTAGCATGCCTGTCAAAACACAGAAGAAATATCATCTGTCTTTATGATCTGACTTCAAATTTCACTAAGGTCGACTTTGCCTTTCACACTTTTAGGGTCAGTAAAATCTGTACCAGTTGAGCACTGGGGTTAATGTAATCAACTTACCCTCTCGCTCAGACTTGCTGGCCTTGTGCCAAAATTTGAAACCATACTATTAGTCAACTAGTTAACTAATGAACCAATAATGGTGCACATTTGAAGAGGCAAAACTTCTTATAATGTGCACTAGTTTACGAGCAAGGACTTCAAATTCCCGCAGCTACCAGTTTACTGTACCTTGCACAGTACACTCTTTATAAACATGTATAATTTCTAATGTACAAGCACCTGTATTTCATTCATATTTTACTCGTTTCAGTCATTAGACTGAGGCCATGCTGGGGCACCGCCTCGAAAAACTTTTTGTTGAATGAATCGACCCCAGTACTTCATTTTTTTAAGCTTGCATTATTTTGTCCAACCCATGCCAGCATGGAAAACGGACGTCAAACGATGATGATGCACTTATTCTATCAGTATTTTTGTTGAACCACTAAGTTATGGGGGCATAAACACACCAACATTGGTTGCCAAACAGTGGGGATGAGGGACAAACAGATACAAAGACATGACAGGCTTCTTTCAGTTTCTGTCTACCAAAACCATTCACAAGGTTTTTGTCAGCCCAAAGCTATAGTAGAGAACACTTGCCCAAGGTGCCATGCAGTAGGACTGAACCATTTGGTTGGGCGGCGAGCCTCTTACCACTCAACCATGCCTGTATATTTATTAAAGTAAATTCAATGTTTTTAAAATCTAGGTGACCACCCCTACTTTGGAAAAATCAAAAGTCTGGAAAGGCTTTTGAACCAAAGGTTTCAGGAAATCAGTGTTGTACCAACGAAGAAACCCTTAGATAGTTGCCAACCTTGTTAGAAATAGCAACCAAATCTCCTTTATATCAATCCTCACTGCTGTGGTTCTCCACCTGTGTGGCACCTTGGAGATAAAAAAAAAATATTAGTGGCCACTTTTGTGTATAAAGTAAGGAAAAAAACAGTTAACAATTTAGCAAACTGTTTACTTTGTTTTATTGATCATACTTGGGTATAACAAAATTACGAATAAGGCATTTTCCAAGACACTCATTTGTATGGATTTTCTAAGACCTGAAATTCTTTAAAAAAAGAAAAAAATTTTTAGTGTGTCATTTAAGAGCCACTACAATACCATCTTATGCATTAAAAATAGTCCCATATACACTTCAACTATAAAAAGAAGAAAGAGGGGATAGACACTGTTGGAATGTCATGCCTTTGATTATAGGTTAGCTTGATTAATTAAGATTATATGTATATATGTGTGGTTAAGAAGTTTGTTTCTGAATCATGTTTTCTGGTTCAGCCTGTGTTTTATCATGGGCAAATCTCTTTTACTTTAGCCCCAGATCAACAAAAGTCTTGTGAATGGATTTGGTAGTTAGAAACTGAAAAAAGCCTGTCATATATGTATGTTTGTCTTGATATCACATGACTGTTGTATCATACTTAATGTACCTGTATTTCATTTACCTTTTACTTGTTTCAGTCATCAGACTGCAACCATGTTGAGGCTCTGCCTTGAAGATCTTTTAGTCGAATGAATTGACCTCTGTAGTTTTTGTTTTGTTTTTTTTCAGCCTGGTAATTATTCTATCCGTTTCTGTTGCCAAACCACTAAGTTACAGGGACATAAATAAACCAACACTGGTTGTCAAACAGTGGAGGTGAGGGAGAAACACAAATATACACATGATGAGCTTTTCAGTTTCTGTCTACCAAATCCACATGGCTGTTGTAAATGACTGTCACTGTCATACAAGCAGTTTCATTCATTTGCAGTATTCTGCAAAAACATAGGGATATTACCCTGCTTGGAATCAAGTAAAGGTTAGCAGCAGAAAGGGCATCCCGGCGTAGAAAATCTACCTCAATAAACTTTGTCTGACCTATGCGAGCATGGAAAAGTGGACATTAAAATAAAGATAAGATTGATGCTGACAGCTTCACAAAGAAGTGCTGATCTCTCATAGTAGATAGAGCACATGGAAGTGGGAGACATGGGATGAAGTACTGAAGAACAACCTCAGGACACTGAACCTTTCAGGCGAGATGATAAAGGACCAAGATGCCTGGCACCTTGCTGTACTCAAGAAGACCCATACTCCACAGCAGAAGTGTTAAGACCGGTCCCTCTGGAGGTGAAAAGCACTTGTGGTGGTGCTACATAAGTGTCCATGCAGCACCCAGTACACTGTGAAGTGGTTGGTACTTAATGTAAAATCGCATATTGAAATGCACATTTTGAGAGGATCATTTTGCCAATAAGAAACACACGATGGTTCTGTTTAATTTCTTCTTATTACTATTAGTTAACTAGTAACCAATTAACTGCCTCAATCTTTTGATCAATCAACTGATTTGTCAGAATCCTTGTTACCATTTGTGACCTAACTATATACCTTGTGTTTATCTTTCAGATTATCAAAAAAAAAAAAAAAAAACTTCCACAATTTTTAATTGTTTCATTTTTAAAATCATCTTTGCTTTTATTTTTTAGTCTGTAGCCTTCTTCAGTGCTGTTGATATTGACACGTGCCTTAGGAAAGAAGTGGATTTAAATTGTGTAACTCCTTCTAACCCTCATGGACTGGAAACTGGTTATAATATTCCATTTGGTAAGGTAACATTTATAAAATAATACAGTTATTATATAATAAGCTCAGTTAACATAAAAGCCATGAGTTTAATATTTGGACAAAGAATGTTTCTAATTAAGGCACAAAACACCTTTCTTACTCTAGGGTTCTTCCAACAAACCTGAAAATTTGTAACTGTAACCATGCCTGACATTTTACAAAGCACAAATAGGACCTATATTTGAGACACAGTAGCTGCTACATTACATTTGGGCCCCACCTGAAAGAATTTGCAAACCATGAACATCTTACAGCTACCCCACATGTTGCATGTTCTGGGTCTCTTCTGCTGTTACTAAAACAGTTTCTGTTCCTCTAAATTAGGAAGTTGGGCCATCTTTCGTTTTGACTCAAAATAATGTACACATTGAATTTGGTGATTTCCGTGACCACAGTTGGGAAGATAAAGCTAATGGGTTGTGCGTGTGCTTGTTCCTCTCTGTATTTGTGCGTGTGAGCATGCTTGTTCTTCTGCATCTCACAATATAAATACCAAAAGAAAAAAAAAGAACAGACACACACAGCACACACAACCCATTAGCTTTCTCTTCCCAATTGACAAGACAATATGTGGTTGCAGAAATCACCGAATTCAATGTTTACATTATTTCGAGTCAAAACAAAAGATTGCCGTAAGTTGTAAACAACTACCCCAAACCAACGCCTGTCCTTCCTTTCATTGTCAATTTCTGGGATCCTCTTAAATTCTCATTGGGTAGGAAATACAAAACCATGAACACTACCCTCTTCCTTAGACCAAGTTTTAGAAAAATACATTAGTGCAGATATGTAGTAAGAATCATTAACTGGAGATTCAATATAAAAAACGTTTTAATAAATTGATCATGGATGATATATATAATAGAAGATGAAAACAAATTCTTTTTTTTTTATTACATCTACTGTGAATGCTATAACTAGCCAAACAGGCAATTTGTTGTAGTTCAAAAAATGCAGTATGGTTTCAAACTTTTGCACCTTAGAGGAAGCCTTGCTGAGCATTATACAAAGTGTATTCTGTGTCAACAGTTAAGACTAAATTGCTGCATTGTATAGCACAGCTCTACACCATCACTCCTAGAGTAACAAAATCTTTATACACCTATCTGGAAAATAATTTCAATGGAAAGTAGCAGTACATTTATATCCATTTTGATTACCACTGTATCCACCCCCATCCCAGAATAACCTTTTCAATTAATTTCTTGTTTGCCACAGGTGAATCATTGGACATTTATAGTGTGTTAGAGAAAACCAACTCATCTTTGTTGTCCAAAAGAAGCCGCCAAAAGTCTCAGAATAACATTATTCGAAAGATACCAAAACATGCTGTACAAATATGAGAAAAAATGTATTGGTTGCTGAATAAAATTGTATATTTTTTGAAAACTTGCTTTAAAAAGGTAAATATTAATTGAATATTGTAGACTTAGCAGCCAAATTTATATAGCATTTGGACCTGAGAAAAATGTGTTTTGGAGGCAGTATTCATTAGTGATGAGTAAATTTAGGATAAAAGCCAAGAAGAAATACAAGTAGGAGATTGGAATTTCATAGTATGTAAAAGACACCAAGACATTTTTAAAAGACAAAGTTCTACTAATTACTGATCAGTTTTGTGACCATAGGAAGCACTCTGCCTGGCAGTGGAATTAAAGAGATAAGGATATAAGTGATACAGTTGAAAGATTTGTGATTATCCAATACCAGATTAGATAAATGTGTTGTCATTTTTACCTTCCTTTGTTTTGTTTTAGTGTCACCAAGGAAATGTTCATGCATGCCATTCTTTGGAAACATCTGTTAGTTTTTGATTGAAACAAAGTTTTAAGTGGATTAATTGGAGATAGAGAATGAGACAATTGATGTCACTAAAACAGAACGTTTTGAAATACTTTGAGATGTTGGAAACATCAAAATTTGGTGCTACCTAATCTCTGTGGCATAGCAACACCAACTATTAAAAAAAGATAAAGAAAATTAATGATTATCGGATCAATTTATGGAATAAGTAGTTAGAGCTACAGAGGAGTCCATTTTAGTTTTATATCGATCTCCATTGACAATGCCGCAACAGACCCAAACTTGTTATGTTGACAAAGTTGGAACTAAGTTGTATGTAATTAACTGAGTGGAAAATTATATATTTACGTTTATACCTAAATCTTGATACAATTGTCATTATTAGAAAGGTTGGCTATAAATTTCCTCGGGAAATAACAAGGTGCTAAATCATTGCAAACTCAGCACCATTTAAATAAAATTGATAGAGAATTCAAATACAAAAGGTTACTTAAAAAAAAAAAGTTGTCATGATATAAAACATACCAACTTTGGTTAAATTTTGTTGAAAAATAAACATTTTCTATTTTTTTTTTCTTTTATTGGAAAGAGTATGAATAAAGAAAAAAAATTAAATCTTTTAAATGATAGGAGGCTAATTAAGAGGAATTTCTTTCTTCCTTCAAAATCAATTTATCTCATATTACACCATGAACATTTACATAAAAAGTACTTAGCATATCAAATTTGTGAAGTCTTATTTTTAGACAAAAGGTTTGGAAATGCTATGGACAGCATGTCAACAAATATTTGATTTATGATAACCAAGTTACCTCAAGTTATTTCATGAAGGAGATATGATGAATAGATACATAATAAATAGCCAATGGCTACTACAGCAATGTTTTTTGGGTACATATTTTTTTTCACATTAGTGTGTGCATTTGGTTTGTATGGTTCACAAACATTATGCTTAACAGAGAAGACAAATATAAATTCCTGAGGTTTAACTTATTCCAGTTCCTCTTCTGTCACTTTGCTTGAGGATTCAGCTGAGTTACTATTTGCAAAACGCTAAAACGGAAAAAGAAAATTGAAAAAGATTGGTTAATGTCTTGGAGAACGTAGAAATAGAATTAAACAATCATTGAAAACCAAGCTTAAATTATTTTAAACACCAGTCATTTTGTCTTAACTGCAGGAGCATATAATCACGTAGGAAAATCATCATCATCATCATCATTTAACATCCGCTTTCCATGCTAACATGGGTTGGACGGTTTGACTGTGGGCTGGCGAACCAGATGGTTGCACCAGGCTCCAATCTTGATCTGGCAGAGTTTCTACAGCTGGATGCCCTTCATAATGCCAACCACTCCGAGAGTGTAGTAGGTGTTTTTTACGTGCCAATAATAATGATAATAAAAAAAAAATGTAGGCTGGCCTTATAGTTGTCTGCATTTCTGCTAAGCATACTAACTATAACATTTCATCTTTCAGCTAACTTAAATGCTAAATTTAGGCTAAAAGCCAATGAGAAAAATATTAGTAGTAGTAGATGTGGAAGCTGGCATTCACCACAGCTCTGACAAATATTTGCTCATCATAAAAATCTGTGGCAGACAAATCTTGTTCATATCAAATAACTACTCAATTTCCTTTAAGACATAACTCCAAACTCTCTACTCTGACACCAGCCCAATTGTTTTAGCACTAATTTAACTGCATATTACGAAAAAAGAAAGAATTTATAATCAAAACTAAATTAGAAATAATTTTTTGTACCTTCTCACAAACATACAGAGCATCCAACTGTAGAACCTATGTCAAAATTTAAATGTACAAGGGAGGTATGTCTAGGACAATAACTGAATAAAAACATGACCACAAGGACCTGTTCAACACATACCAGCAAGGAAAGTGTAAGTAAGACATGCCAAGGTACTACCTTGAAGGTTTTAGTCAAACAAATTGACTCCAGTTTTTATTGTATTGACCTCTTTTGCTAAACCACTAAGTTATAGGGGATGTAAACAAACCAACATCAATTATCAAGCAATGATAAGCAACAAACACATACATACAGACATGATGTGCTTCCACAATTTCTGCCTTTCAAATTCACAAGTCATTTGTTGGTCCAAGTCTATAGTAGAAGAAACTTTCCCAAGGTACCACACACTGACTGAACCCAAAACCACATGGTTGCAAAGTGAGTTTAACCATACAATATAGGCACAGGTAGGTTCAGTTCCTCTGCGTGGCACCTTGGGCAAGTGTCTTCTATAGCCTCAGGCAACCAAAGCCTTGTGAGTGGATTTGGTAGACAGAAACTGAAAGATCATGTGTGTGTGTATGTCTATCTGTTTGTCCCTGCCATCACTGGTGTTGCTGTGTTTATGTCCCTGTAACTTAGAAGTTCAGCAAGAGATCAACAGAATAAGTACTAGGCTTAAAAAAAAAAGTCATGGGGTCAATTTGTTTACTAAAAAACACTTCAAGGCAGTGCTGCAGCATGGCCAGTCAAAAAACAAGTAAAAGAATACAAATGAATATAGCTTTGTACCAGTATGTGAAATAAAGTGTCTTACTCAAGAACACAACACACAGCCTGGTCTAGGAATTGAACTCATAACCTCACAATTGTAAACCTAATGCTCTAACCACTGAGCCATGCACCTACACACGAGGGAGAGAGAGCAAGCAATATAGTATGTAACAATCTAGTGACAGGCTAGTAGATCAAATGCATAGCTTCAGAGTTCAAGAGCACAATTGCCTTTTTTTGCATTAATACTCAACAGAATTGTCAGAACTGCTGCCAACAGTATAATAATCATTTATAAGAAACTATACAACTGCTTCTTAATCTACTTATCTTTAAACCTTTAGGGTAATGCTCCTCAAATTTAAGTGACATTGGCTATCAAACTCATTCTTGAGAAACAATGTGATAACTACATTCCACAAATAAATCGTTTCACCACTTTACATTCAACCTTTCATATTTATATGGAGCGATTCACTTGCTTCACTGTTCTCACAACTAGATGTATCCAATCAACTGCTAACTACCCAACTGTGATGTAGGAATGCAAACAAGCTAAGTGTCTTGCACAATACAGTGGCTTTTATAAGATTTTTAACAGGAGGCTTCTATGTTAACCTTACAAATACATTTTCCTAATTTCAATATATTTCATGTTCAATTTGTGTTGAATGCATATGCATATTTACATTTTTAATTTCCATTTTAACTTATTTGCTCAAAAATTACATTTCTATCATTTAGCTCATAAGCTTCTCTTTGCTTGTTCACAACGTCAATTAACTACCAAACAAGCAAGCATTACTGCATTCAACTAGTTAGCAGATATATATATCATCATCGTTTAACGCCCGTTTTCCGCGCTAGCACGGGTTGGACGGTTCAACCGGGGGTCTGGGAAGCCAGGGGCTGCACCAGGCTCCAGCCTGATCTGGCAGTGTTTCTACAGCTGGATGCCCTTCCTAACGCCAACCACTCCGCGGTATAGTGGGTGCTTTTTACGTGCCAGGGGAGTCTGGCATCGGCCATGATCGGGTGGTGCTTTTAACATGCCACCGGCACAGAAGCCAGTCAAGGCGGCGCTGGCATTGGCCACGTTCGGATGGTGCTTTTTATGTGCCACCGGCACAGAAGCCAGTATATATATATATTATGCAGTTATGCAGAGTAATGATTTCTTTTTCAGGTACAAACTAAATTCTAGTAGTGAGGAGAGGTACAGTTAAAAAAATATTGGTGGGGCTTAAAGGAAGTTGAGAGGTATTCATAACTTTTCTAGTCCTCCAGTATCTATGGAGGACAAAGCAGGAAGAAACCACAACTCAGATTGCTGCAATAGGTGCAAATCAAGATATCAAATCATATGACCATGAACCTAGTCTAAATGCTTGCAAGAGAGTGGATTCTACTGAAGGCATCCATGGTTCAGGTGGTAATGGTGTTAAACTGAGCAATTAAGTCTATTACGCAAGAATAGGTACAATCCAATCAATAGGCTTCCACAGTTTCCATCTATTCAGTTTCATTTGACCTGAAGCTATGGTATGAGATACTTGACTCAAGATGTTGTGTACCAGAATTGAAGTGAGAAACATGTAAATGGGAAATGAAACTCTTAATCACTTGGCTATCTCTAGATCAGCTGATTAAGTATTTTGCTGTTTTTTAAATTATGAATTTTAATGAGTCAAAAGATTAGAACTAAAATAATTATGAGAAAGGTTTCTAACACACAAGCCGATTGTTTAAGGGAGAGAATACAGCTAAACGAATTGGTCCTGGTATAGTACTATTATATCAAACCTTAAAAAAATGCATTTCCGTATTCTTTGTCAGGCACAAGGACAGCAGTTTTGAAGGGTCAGCTTTATCCATTATCACTTACCCCAGCATTTGACTGGTCATTTATTGACCCCAAAGGGATGAAAAGCAAAATTGACTTCAACATCATTTGAACTCAGAGCATAATTAACAGGAAGAAATATTTCAAAGTATTCTGTTCAATGCGCTAATGATTCTATTAATCCACTGCTCTTATAATAATCCTTCCTACTATAGGCACAAGACCTGGAATTTGTGGGGAGGGGCTAGTCGATTTAACTAACCCCAGTACTTGACTGGTACTTAATTTATTGACCCCCGAAAGGATGAAAGATAAAGTCGACCTGGGCAGAATTTGAACTCAGAATGTAAAGACAGACAAAATGCTGCTAAGCATTTTGCCAGGCATGCTAACAATTCTGCCAGCTCACCATCTTACTCTGCTCTTGTAATAATAACTATGATAATATATATGAACAACAGTTTAATGGTACTTACTTGTGTTACAATTGGTAGTTGCTCTAATAGCTTCTGGAATACATGGGCTGGGAGTGTCTGCTGTAGTACTTGGAGCAACTGATGAGGCTGACCACATACAGCAACAGCATTACTGAGATGCTCTATTCCTCCATTAATATCGCCTAAAACAAGAGACAATAAAACAATCATCAACTTAATAATATTATGTTTTCTTTTATATACACATGCATAGCTAAGCCTTAAAAGTTCTATGAAATTGCCATTTCAAAGGATTGTTGTGAATGGGAGAGAAAACTGAAAGAAAGCATAACATGGATACTTTCCCCAAGTTGTTATGTAGTGGAAGCATGTGACTGCAAAGCAAACTTCTTAACTACAAGGCTAAGCTTGCACTCATATTCTACAGTATTACACATCTAACAACTGAAACATTGAAAACTTATTGGTATACATGAATACTGATATTTTAGCCTTCAATACTGATGTACAAGATTGTCTTAAAATTGCAAGCATTTATTTCTATCAAACAGCAACGAGAGGGATGGGTGAGAGTGAAATTTGGCACAATTATGATGAACACAGAAAACAAATAAGCACACATCTTAGCTACAGGGAACTATACGGACACCAATAAGTGTAATTTTTGTTAGATTTCACTGAGAACTAATTTATATGCTAATAATGGGAAGCAAATGTACAGTTTAACATTTAACTGGTTCACACATCAAAACAGGTTGGTTAATAATACAAAACTGGCCCCTAAACAGAGCATGAAATCAGCACAACTTGGATCTTTTCAACTAACAAATCACTTTACTCAGTAGTTAAAAAAAGCCCCTTTTTTTCCCATTAAATTCTTCATAGGAAAAAAAAACCCATTCAATATTAAGATCACTAATGTGTCATCTTATCGTTCAATGTTTATAGTCAGTCTAGACAGTTCTGTAGTTTCTTGATTTTGTTATTTTGTAAATTTAGTTTAGATAAATACTACTTCAAGTTCCCTTTCTAAACCTCATAAGTTTTGAGTCGAATTGAGAGGCCTTTCCACACTCACTTGATCAGCAGGTAAAGTTCCATTAAATCACACACTCTTAAAAAAGACAAAAAAATCTCCAAAGATACATAGGAAAATATAATCTTAGATTCACTAAAATTGGAGGGGAAAAATATTTGGATGATCCCATCCGACCTGTGGCTAAGCTACATGATCATCGTAGGGTTACCAGTTTCTGATACAGACTAATTGAAATATTAAAATGTAACTCCTTTCTCTTTTTAAAATTGACAAAAATATCATTTTCTCACTGTTACTTTATTTTTATACCAGTCATTAAACAAAAAAAAACAAAACAAAGAACTCTTTGAACATATACATTTTATTGTCCTAATCCAACAACTTATCCTTAAGTTTCCCATTTGCTACCAACTTTCCCCTGACTTTCTCTTAACCACTTCCTTCTTTACACAAAATGTTTACATCATTTTTTTTATAAGCTGCCTAGTTTAGTAGACACACAGTGACAAAAGCACAGCTAATTAAGTAATTACATAATTTTCGTATTAAATGAAACAAGATGAAATATATGATGTTTGGAATTAAATCTTAGATATGACAAGGTACCAAGACGAGTGTGCTAAACTGAGACCATTTCAGTTAAACTAAAAATATCTGCTCCATGATACTTTTTCATTTAACTTACACCATTCTCTGTAGATAATGCAAACAAATATTACTTACCTATTCTAAATATTGTTATGAAAGAAAACCTAAGAAAAACTCTCAGTAAAACAAAAAGTTACTGTTTCAGTGAAATTTCTTTATTTTCCACTTCATCTTTGATGCTAATATAGCGATGAATGTTCCTAGCTCTTGTCACCACTAAAGAGTGAATCACAAATTAGTCTTGCAGGGCACATTTTCTAAGTCCTTAGTAAATCTAAAGGTAAAATGGCACACTTGAACTCTTACTTTTACTTGTTTCAGTCATTTGACTGTGGCCATGCTGGAGCACCGCCTTTAGTCGAGCAAATCGACCCCAGGATAGTCTATTGGTCTCTTTTTGCTGAACTGCTAAGTTACGGGGATGTAAACGCATCAGCATCAGTTGTCAAGCGATGTTGGGGAGACAAACAAAACATATATATATATACATACACACACACATACATACAATGGGCTTCTTTCAGTTTCCGTCTACCAAATCCACTTACAAGGCTTTGGTTGGCCCGAGGCTATAGTAGAAGACACTTGCCCAAGGTGCCACACAGTGGGACTGAACCCAGAACCATGTGGTTGGTAATCAAGCTACTTACCACACAGCCACTCCTGCGCCTATTAATTTTAACTAAAAATGGAAAATGTTTATAAAAAGAACAAAATATATATACCTTGAGCTAATAATTCTTCACCATTATGAACTTCTTGTAAGAAAAATTTCTGCATTTCAAGAGGGCTATTCATTGCAGGAAGCTAGAAAAGTAAAAAGAATTAACAAATGTAAATGTCATCATCATCATCATCTAACATCTATCTTCCGTGCTGGCATGGATTGGAAGGTTTGACAGAAGCTGGGAAGCCAGAGGACTGCACCAAGCTCTACTGTCTGTTTTGGCATGGTTCATACAGCTGGATGCCTTCCTAATGCCAGCCACTTTACAGAGTGTACAAAATATGTGAAATAATTCTCTTCTGGAACTGGATCTCAAAGCACATATAATAGCTTTATAATTGTTTTGAGAGTCAGTTCCAAAAAAGAATTATTTTAAATGATTAATTGCATCAAAGTCTTTTATTGAACATTTACTAATTGTTCTGTGGTTTTCTATTTCAAAATGTGGTAAAATCTGCCATGTCTCAATACACAAAATGAACAACAGGCATAATCCAGATGTTATATCTGCTTTTTGGATTGTACTCCCAAAATATAAAAATAATCCATTGAGTTAGGTTAATATTTGTAATAGTGGCAAGAAGGCCTCCCTTGATAAGTGGAAGATATAGATTGAAAAGGAGGTGAACAAATTGCCATGTTTAATAAAATTTCTTTCTGCTATAGACACAAGGTCTGGAAACCGAGGCCGAGGGCTAGTTGATTATATTGACCCCACCATGCTCAATTGGTACTCATTTTATCAACCCTGAAAGGATGGTCTTTTCATTAATATAGAGGAGAGGGCTGGTATTCATCAATTTGAGAGCCACCAAGTTGGGTGACAAGGCCACCTGACTAACAGAAAGAAAGATTAGAATAATGGTTATTGCAACTGGTGATAACCCTTACTTCTCAGTATAGTTACTGCTTTTATCTCAGAGAGATTTTCTAATTAGCTAATTTGTTTGTTGCATGATTAGAATAATTGTATAGAATTTAAGAATATAATACATAGTAAATGTAGTCACTTTCTTCTTTATGTTTCAAAATTATATTTTCTTGATTGCAAGGATCAGATGACAACTAGAGTTTGGCAAAGGTTGGAGAAGAAAAAAAATGAGGATGTAAAGCTGAAAGTGCATTGGAAATCTGAATAGATATATATTCGAAGGAACTTTCTTGCCCCCAAAAGATTTGGTGAAAAGAGGAAGAGCAGCACCTGAAGATGATCTAAATGCTAGCAACATAGTGAACTCCACCGATGGGACCTAAGGATCAGATTGTTTAAACTAGGAGACAGATTAAATATAAAAAGATAGTTGGGGTTTAAATAGCAGCGAACGCTAGCAAGAACAAAATATGGTAACCCTTTTGTTACCATATTTCTGTTGAAATACTTTTGTTTCAATTAATTTTGAAAATAACAGAATTTAGTAATACAATTTTGTCATTATTTAGCTACTACTTGGAACATAAATCAATATGAAATTTTAATGGATTTTAAAAATTTATATCAGTTTAAAATGGAAAGTTTATATCACTGAACTAGGAGTGGTTTCATGTGGGTTAGTATCAAGGGGGTTAAGAAAATAACTGAATAAGACTTATAAGATGGTTTTAGAGTAAGTATCTAAAGTAAAAGGAATGGGGTAACTTTACAGGTACACCAATTATATATCTTTCATACAAGACAAACTAAGAAAAAATATTTTTGCCCCATAAATTTTAAACTGCTTTTGCTGAAATAAAATATTTTTATAGTATTTTTACTTACTGGAGTAGGTCCTTTTTTGGCATTCTGACGCTGTTTCCGTCGTCCTAAATTAGAAGGATACAGTAATTAGATACAAAGTACCCGCAGAAAAGTTTCTAAGTATCAAAATGCTACTGCATAGATGATTAAACCAAAGAGCACCTGAGATTAAATAAAATCCATGAAAATTACACCAGCTGTTAGAGATAAACATTTATTACATTTAACCCGTTAGCATTCAAACTGACCATATCCAGCACAAATATTCAACCTAGCCAGATCTGGCCTCTCACACCCCTACAATGTCATTCTAAAAATAAACCACCACATCAAAATCTCAATAAGATAATGCATAATTCAAAACAATGTGAATTAAACATATTTGACAGTAATCTGAATGCGTAAATATTTAAAATACATTAGAATATAATTTAAAATTCTCAAGAAACCAGATATTTTGATATTGTAGACATTCTCTAAAACACTAATGCACAAAGTGAAGCCATTCCAAATGCAAAATGATATCAAGATACTCTTAGTTACAAGTTTGCTTCAATGTCACAGAACCTGATCATACAAGCACAACAGATTTGTTTCATAATTCAATGGAGGTAAACTATAGAACCAGATGAGAATATTGTAATTATCTCCCTTGTTTTTTCTTTCTTAACCCTTTAGCATTCAGATTACTCTGTCAAATGTAAAGCCTGTTTAATTACATTGTTTTAAATTAATTGTACAGCATTTTGTAACTCTGAGATTTTGACGATGTCCCTGTTTATTTTTAGAATGACTGTAGGGTAGGTGTGAGAGGTCAGAGCTGGCTGGTTTGAGCATATAACAGGAAGACAATTTTGGCCTGATATGGCCGGTTTAAACACTAAAGGGTTAAACACTTTTAGGAAGCATTTTTGCCTTCTGATTGTCAGGATTATCTCAGGTAAAGTTTTTCAATTTACTATTCCAAGCTAAATCTGGCCTATGTTATGTATTTTTTTACAACTATTTCGCAATTCTTTTTCATCCGACACATACACAATTTAGTTCTCTTTCCTCTGTATTCATTACCATATACAATTACTTCACTTACAATCATGCCTTTTGTAACAGACAATGTATGTTGTCAATAGATACAAATGTCTTTCATCTTGTTTGAAAAATATCCAGTATGCAATTACCAGCTCCACCTTAACTTATCTACCTTTACTGCCCTTGGTCTTCTACATATTATATCAAAATATTCTGGTTCCCTGCACTGACAAAGCCGTTTCTTAGACATTGCTTAACCCATTAAAGGTAAGGGCCTTCGTAGCCTCGATCCTCTTTGAGTTTATTTATAAAGCTTAGCAACATACAGAAATACTCCCAAGACATCAAGACTTGAATGTCTGCAATAGATTTTGACTAGCCATAATGAGAAGAAGGCCGACAACAGTTTGGTAGAATTTTTTAGCGAGCTCAGTGCTGCAACTAACTACAGAGAGTTTTAGTTTCCTCATCTACATTGTAGAAGCTGATATGGCATCACCTCCAGTTCATTCAACAATAACTTTACAACTACTACTTTTTAATAATTTCTAATAAGTGACAAAGTGGCAGAATCGTTAATGCATCAGACACAATGCTTCACAGCATCTCTTCTGGCTTTTTATGCTCAGCTCAGATTCCACTGAGATCAACTTTGCATTCCATCCTTTCAGGATTGATAAAATAAGTACCTGTTTAGCACTTGGGTTAATGTAATTGATTTAACTCTCCCCTAAAATTGCTGGTCCTGTGTCATACTATGAAACCATTATTATTTAGTTTCTGAATTTATTTTCAATAAACATTAACAGTAAATCATAAGTACAACGAAGACATCAAAATTCACTTTATACAATGTAACCCTTCTAAGAAGTTTTTAATAAGTAAGCAGCCAGAAGTAATTATTATTTTTCTATCTAGTGTTATATAAATATTTGACCCAAGAGCAAAATCTTGAAATTCTTACTTTCACACGAACTAATTACAACAGATTACTTAATGAATGTTCCAGCTGATCGTTTAAAATACTTTAACCGGTTTCAGTCATTAAACTGTTGTCATGTTGGGGTACAGCTTTCATGGATTTTAGTCCGTCATATCAACCTCTGTACTTAATTCATCAATTTTCTATATGTAGAATCGCTTAAAAAGAACAAAAACAAAACAATTCGTCCTTGAAAGAATAGCATTATGATGAAACGAGTGGTGAAGAGGTTTAGAAGGGCTCCTTCATGAAATCGATATGCTACAATAAAAGATGATCTTAAAATTACTTTCTTCCAAAGAGTACAGCTATCAATAAATAACTTGAGAAAATCCCCATTGATTTCTTTAATTCCACAAGTTTTTTGTGTGCGTGTACTTAAAAATGACTCCGGATTTGACTGGTAAAACTGGATCGGGTTAAAACGAAGCACAGCTGACATGCAACTTAATTTTCATTGATTAATTATTCCCCCCTCCTTTTCTCTCTTTAGTCTCAGTAGTAATTTTATATTTCGATACTTCCCGAAATCGCAGCTATGTCCACCTTCTTGCAGTGAAGTCAATTTACAAACTTTTAGGGTGGAAATAAATGAAAGTACGACACTTTTTCTAGCGAAAAAGAATGCTATTTACAGGAGTAAAAAAAAAATATGTATAAAGTAAAAAGCCTAACTACAGTTTGGTGCCTCCTGAAAAAAATATTCTCAGGATTTTTTAGATTATTCTCCCAACTTTTGCTTCTTCACAACTATACTAAAAACGCACAGATATTTTCGAGTGTAGATTACAATGACTTTGGCAAAATTTAGTGGGGAAAAAAACCATAATAGTAATACTACATTCTCGAAAATGTATCAGCAATTAAAAAAAATTATTCGGAACCAAAGTCATGGAGATGGGGTACCAAATTGTAGTTATGGTAAATAAAATAACATACGAATACTCTACACTCGCACCAGAGGTCAATGCTATTACTTTCAATGAAATTATTAATAGAAATAAATAAAAGCTCCACAGTACAAACACTGTTAATATCTATATAGAAAATATTAATTTTAGCTCACAAAAACAAGTTGTGGGCTTTGTCAGAGTAATTAAAACTAGCCTCACTCTCTTCAGCTAATTTCTGGGTTAATTTAATTTTTAATTTTACTTCAAGCAGGTTGTGTAGGGTTAAGCGCACTAATAGTGAAATATTTCGTATGTAAATTTTATCGAATTGATGTTCCCTTTCTCTCGTTTGTATATAGAGTAAATTTTGAAGAATCTTGATAATTTACAACACTAATAAAATCACGCCTGGCTAATTACACATACGAGGAAGAGAAAAAATTAATTTGATTCACAAAAATTAAGCAGTAAGCATGTTGCCTTGTATTTACAACAATTTACTCGTATTTTATTTTACCAACCCGAAAGGTTAAAAAAGCGCAGTGATAGACTATGTCGGGATCTGAACACAGAACGTGAAGGGTTAAGCCTTAAATCCAACAGAAACGATTCTGATAATACACCAATATCGATTATTAAACTGAATGTGAACATGTCAATCAATTTTCAAATATAAGAATATTACATTTACATTATTAAATAAACATAAGGGAAAGAAAACAGAATAAAGGAGATATTACATAAAAAAAAAGGGGAGAAACTGGAATATGAAGTAAAACCAACGTGGGTCTGAAAGATGAGAAACCGGGCAGATGACACCTTAGAGGTCGCGACTTACGTATTTTAATGAAGTAGGAAATACAAACACGAAAGCTGCAATTCTTACAGGCATGACAAAATAATGCAAATACATATAGTCAAAAAAACACATATGTAAAGATTTCTACTATTATTATTCGACCATTTCATAATATCTATATCATAAAATGAAAATGTGGGAGAAAAAACATGAGAAAATTATATTCATGATGGCAGATTATTATACATTTTTTGTGGTGAAAAAACAGCATAAATGTTATTTGTACTAACTTTCACGAAGTTTCTGTTTAAATAATGGGTCGCTCCTTCTTTTGTGATCAAAATAAATGCAATAACCTAGAAAACATATTCCTACACCGGCAGCAGCAATCCCAAGAGGTGACTTAGGTAACATGGTTAATTGGACTACGATGAAGGTACAGCCTAAATTGCTATCACAATGTCAGCGCATGTACGAAAAGATGGAGCAACAGTTTTATTTTATATGATAGACATATAAATAATTTTGGTTTTTCTCTTTGCTTTTTACATATTTTTAATATAAAATAACTCAAATAAGATAATTAAATCAATACTAATTTATTAGTTTTTGTTTTCCATATAAATATGGGATTATTTACAGTATGAAAATAATTTTGTCGCAAATAGCTTTGTAGAAAATATGTCTAGCATTTCATAGATGCGGTTCCCTGTAATATAGGTTCCCTGCCTCAAGCAAAGCTAGCTTATTCATGAGCTGGCAGAAACGTTAGCACGCCAGGCGAAATTCGTAGCCGTATTTCGTCTGTCGTTGCGTTCCGAGTTCAAATTCCGCCGAGGTCGACTTTGCCTTTCATCCTTTCGGGGTCGATAAATTAAGTACCAGTTACGCACTGGGGTCGATGTAATCGACTTAATCCCTTTGTTTAGCCCCTTGTGGGTAGTAAAGAAATACATAATAGTCTTTTAAACGTTAGAAGGAAGATCTCTTATTTATAAGTGTACTTCTTATAATTCTAATTCTTGTGTTTTATAGGAATATTTAAATCGATCTAGGGTACTTTTTAGTTATCTCACCCCAATTAAAAAATTGGGTTATCTCCACCCGTTTTACGAGAAATATCCATACTTTTGATTGTCTCCTTCAACTAAAAAAAAATGAAAAAATTAATAAACATAAAAAGTGAAGAGATGAAACATCGTTTTGAATCTGATAATATTTTTATAACAAATCATACAAAACTGAAAAAATTAATAAACAGGAAAACTGAAAAAATTAAACATCTTACTGAATCTGATAATATTTTTATAACATCATAACATGCCTATTGAAGAGGCCAAAAGTTAACGATGTGTTAAAGTACTGAATCAAAAGGATCTAACTCTTTTAATCCTATCTCTTGTTGCCACATTAACTCGATTTTTTAATGGGGAGATAACCCAATTTTTTAATGGGGGTGAGATAACCAAAAAGTACCCAATCTAGTACTTGGCTGGTACTTATTTCGTCGACCCCCGAAAGACAGAAGATAACACTGGTCTCTGCTTGATTTGAACACAGAATATAAAGTGTGTCACAATTAAATACATTAAGTATTTTCCTTGAATCTCTAATGGTTGAAGAAATGAGATGGTGCAAACCTGCATGACTTTTTCAAGAATAATAATAATAATGAAATTATTGTATACAGTGCTCAGGTGCACCACAACTTGTCAGAAAGTGCATATAAAGTATATGCAGTAATGTAAAAATGTCTGGAAAGCGAACAATGTATGAGTCAGATACATGCTTGTGTGTGTATGGAGGGGAGAAAATCAGGTGTAGTGTTGGCGAATCTCAGAAAGCATGGAAGTTTTGAAGGATGCAGTGCTCCGACAACTATCAACTGATGCCGACAGTTTGTTCCACGCTTCAGCAACTCTCAGCGTGAAAAAATGTTTCCTGAAGTCATGGGAGCTGTGCTGTTTTCTGACTTTGTAAATATGTCCACGGGTGTTAGATGGGTGGAGTTTGAAAAGGTGCTCAGAGTTATTGTTTGTAAGATGGTTAATATTTTTATGGGTGTCTGCCAAGTCAGCTGCCAGACGTCGGAGTTTCAATGTGTCCATGCCCAAGGAAGTAAGGCGTTCAGGATATGGCAAATGCCTGACGGAGGGTATTCTTTTGGTTGCACGTCGCTGAACGGCTTCCAAACGATTGATATCCTGGGCAAGATAGGGGTTCCAGACCGGTGATGCAAATTCCAGGTGAGGTCTTACCATAGCTATATAAAGCCGCAGATAGATAGCCGGAGAGCGGCTCACAAAGGATTTGGTGAGTGATGCCAAGACACCCTCAGCCTTCTTGACAATTTTAGCGATGTGTTTTGTCCAACACAAATCACTACCAACAATAACATCCAGGTCACGTTCACATGAAGACTTTTTGAGACTAGTGTTGTGGAGGGAGTTGGTGGATGCTGGGTTTCTCCCAAAATGCATGGTGGTACATTTGCCCACAGCCAGCTTGAGTTGCCAGTCCATGATCCACCGCTGCATTGTGTCCAGGTCTGCTTGCAATAGGGATCTATAGTGTACAGGATTTGACCTTTTTATTTCGAGGTACAGCTTGATGTCATCTGCATATTTCAGCACTGTGGCATTCTTTAAGTTGGCATCTATGTCATTAACATATGCAACAAATAAAAGGGGGCCAAGAACAGATCCCTGTGGTACACCAGATGTCATCTCATAGGGCGAAGAGTGCTGTCCTAGAACTGTGACAACCTCTTTTCGGCCGATTAATGGAAATGTGAATCGAAACCAGCTCACAGGGAGTTTAACTTGATTCTTGAAAAAGAAAAGTTGGATGTTCACTATTTTATCCCTAGTTTTTAACATTTTAATGATAGGGAAATTTTTTAATGGCTTAGTCAGAAGAGCAGTGCTCAACTATTTCAAGGCACTCACGACATGGGTGGAGAAAAAGAGTTTTCTTCGTTATTGGTAGTTATATGTCCTCCTTATCTTGAAGATGGATACAACCAGGGTTAATTACTGAGCATCTAAGTCAGTAGTTCTCAATGGCAGTTCCCAGGGCCACATGTGGCCCTACAGCATCCTCCTATCAGCCTTCAACAGTCTTCCCTCAATAAATATAATGAATTTTCTTTAATTGGCTTGTTTCTTGCTTTTTTTTTTTTGGTATGAGGCCCCTAAAAAAATCTAGATTTGAATCTGACTCATATTAAAATGGTTGAGAACCACTGACAAAATGCTTAGCAGCATTTCATCCATCTTTAAGTTCTGAGTTCAAATTCTACTGAGGTCAAGTTTGCCTTTCATCCTTTTGAGGTTGATAAAATAAGTACCAGTTGAGTACTGGGGTCAATGTAGTTAACTTATCCCCATCCCCAAAATGGCTAGCCTTGTGCCAAAATTTGAAACCAGCATTAATATTAAGTAAGACGAATAATAAATATTCACCTTGCTTTAATTTAGTACATTTGCTGTAAATGTTTGCAAAATGTGTAATAATGTCACTTCATAAGCTTATCACCCATTTAAACGAATTTTCAGAGAGAAAGTGAAAGAGAGAGAGAGAGGGATCACATGATCATTCATGTTTGCACTGTATACACAATTTCTAACAGTTGAGGGTGACCCTTAATAATAATAAAACTATACATTCTACTTACAGCTTGTATAGTAGGACATTCTCTTTATGAGCTGTTGACAAGAGACCACAAAGATTTCTGCATATTCTGACAGTATTGCCTATACATTATTAGCAGCATCATAAAATATCCAAATTCTTTTAGTCAGCATCATAGCATTCTTTTTCCTTTCTGTCATCTCTGCTGTCACCATACCAAAACAAGAGCCACTGTTTCTAATTTATCTTACAAGATGAATCAAAAGTTAACAAAGCATTGTATAATACAGAAATACAGACAAAAATTGGGTGTGGGAAAGTATCCATTCTGTCCGTTTACACCATCTGAAGAATATCAAAGAATATAACCAGATTTACAAATACACAACTTATGAAATGTTAAGGTTAATGTAATTTTGTTCATCTGTTTCTCTTTTTTATCTTTTACTTGTTTCAGTCGTTTGACTGTGGCCATAATGGAGCACCGCCTTTAGTCGAGCAAATCGACCCTGGGACTTATTCTTTGTAAGCCTAGTACTTATTCTATCAGTCTCTTTTGCCAAACCGCTAATTGACGGGGACATAAACACACCAGCATCAGTTGTCAAGCAATGCCAGGGGGGAGAAACATACACACACACACACACACACACACATATATATATATATATATAAATTATTAGAGAGTTAACCACTATGTGGATAACTCGTTAAACTGCAGGTGTTTTTGACGCTCGTGTCAGTCTAATGGATTGTATTTAAGACAAACCTCTGCTGATGATTTATAGATGTTTATGTAAGTAAAATTGCATATTACATTAGTAATGAAACAATTTGTTCAGGGTCAATCTATTTATTCGTTATATTTCACTTTCCTTCCGTTAAATGTATGTTATTTCTGATTGGAAACATCTTTTTCTGTGGCTGTACTATCGGGGCTATTTTTAGCACTAGAGTTATCCACATAGTGGTTAACTCTCTAATAATTTATGTATAAATTTGTATTTTCTCCGTAGTTTTTTGTGCTAAGCCACTCAGTGTTAAATTAATGGTATTATTAAATTAATATCAATTTTTCACCCTCATTTATAAATTCATATATATATATATATATAATATATATATATATATATATATATATATATATATATATATACATATATACGACAGGCTTCTTTCAGTTACCGTCTACCAAATCCACTCACAAGGCTTTGGTCGGCCAAGGCTATAGTAGAAGACACTTGCCCAAAATGCCATGCAGTGGGACTGAACCCAGAACCATGTGGTTGGTAAGCAAGCTACTTACCACACAGCCACTCCTGTGCCTGTTTCAGTATTTTTTGTTTCTGTATTCTTTTGTTTTGTTACTTTATTTTCATTTACAATTATTCAGTCTGATTGTAATATTGAATAGATAACACCCAGTCCTGAGCTATCATCTGTGATGCAGGTGATGTCAAGAAATTTGATCAACTGGTAACAGCAGTTAACTTTAGGGATTAAATTCAAATTATAAGGGTCAAATAAAGGTATGAGAATTCTAAAACATCTCTCTGACATGGGACACCATTAATTTGGAAATAAAGCTTATGAGATTAACTGGACAGGTGATCTGTGGTCACATTTTCAACAGGGAAATAACACTGATAATTTTCTACTGTTCTCTAGGTAATGTTATCACGGCAAAATTGGAAAAGCAGTGAAGGCTGGTTCAGTAGAAAGAGCCTTCTGTGTTCGTAAAGCAGATAAGTAACACCATTCAGACCATAGAAGGGATGGTTGTACATATGCATGTGATGACATTGCAGCACTACAGAAAATTCAACATATGTTATGGAATTTTATATTAGTAAAGATGAAACTGGTACATCTGGATTTTCAACAGTAAAAATACCAGCATTGCATTTGGCAACAAATTCTTTGTATTCTTTGGTATCCATCAGTAATCTTCCCCGTGTGGTAATTGTGAAGAATGCCAAGTGGAGAGTAAGGCCTCTACTTTGAATGCATATGTTTCCAGAACACTTTACCATTCATGTTGGTTGCTATGTATTGCTCAAATTTAAGTACGGGTTTTTCAGTCACCTGTTTGGCATGGTTGGATGTTCTGTTGTACCTTCTATTATTAATATCCTCTAATCTGCTTAATCTGAATTTTATGTTCAGCATCTCATCATTCTTTCCTGGCAAAGTAGCCTACTTTATTCTTTCATATTGCACTTTTGGGGTTTCTAATGTATTTATAAGGTACTGATACTTTTATTTCCGATAGGTTAAATTAAGGATGTGCTGAAGGAAGGTAGTGAGATCTCTGGAATCATAAAATGAAAGCTAATTTGAGTTTGAAAGCAGAAGTAGCTCTTCTTTTTTCCCATAAAAAAAACAGACTGGAAATGTTTATAATGTGATTGGAGTTGACAAATAGTTTTCTGATAGTGGAGCTGACAACAATTCCAGAAGCAATGTGTAAGAGTTAGCAGGGAAAAACAGAGAAAAAAACACAATCGTAGCTGACACACCAGCAGACAGATTTATCTCGCCCCGCGTTTTGGAGACGACAGAGAAATGCCTACGGTATCTATTGGCTACTGTTCCGAATGATTCACGCACATACCCATACACACAAACATATTCATCTTTAATATGTATTCTATACAAGCAATTCGTAGCATTTGCTTACATTTGTATGTAGTGTACTTATAACCCATGTAAATATATCTCTTTTTAATCATGAAACAGTTTATGTATTTATTTATGTACACACACATCCACTACAAATGGTAAATAGCAAATTTAAAGTGTTGTTACCTCTTGTGGGAGAGGTGAGTAATTCAGACCAATTCAGATCCACCACTTCAGACCAATTCGAATCCACCGGTAAGTCAAAGAAGGCATTTGCACATTGCAACCAGTGAGAGGTTTCTCAATCAATTTCTAAGTAACTGAGTAAGGCCCAGTGTAATCCATCTAGACAGCTTTTCAGAGCCCATCTCTTTCTCCAAGTATACCTGCATTGAAGCAGGAACTGAAAGTGTGACTTCAAGCTAACAAGACTTCCCTCAATGTTAATACGTCAAATGTAAATATTTAGAACTACGATTGTGTAAATATTAAATGATTGGTCGCAAGTCGGAAGCTTCATAGCTGTGATACACTGCTGATCTTGTGAATGTTTATATGATACTTGGTCACCCACATTTTCACTCGAGGATAAGCAAGAGGTCTAAATTGGTCATATCTTTATATATAAAAGTCAAGTTGTGTGTCTGTCTCCTACGATTTAGATTCCTAACTACTCCCACATTTTGCGGTGCAGTTTAACCAAAACCGGGTATCTTATAGTCGTGATTCATATCGAGCCCTTCTGGGTATTAGCGCGCGTCTACGATGAGTCTACGATTTTAAAAATAATTTACCATCATTTTTTCCCATTTTAATGCATTTTTCGCTATTATATAAGGGAAGTAACTCTCTAAAAATGTCTACGATGAGTCAACGATTTAAAAAAAATTTACCAACATTTTTTTTCCATTTTTAATGCATTTTTTTGCTACTTTTTGGCTATAACTCTCTAAAAATTTTTATATAGTTATTTCCCTTACAAACCCGAGCAATACTGCTAGTAAACTAATAAATATATAACATTATAACACATCTATCACACTATTTTACGAATGATAGACATAATCAAAGAAGTCTATTGACTTGTTTTGTTTGCTATTACACCTCAAATAGTTAATCCTCTTCCCAGCTAGAACGACTTATAAGAAATAGTACTTCGTTCTAGTTTCTCCAGCTTTTATATTGTTAGAAGGGAAAAGACAAATTATCAACTCAATTGAAATTTTCAATTGTAATGAAAAACTCAAGGGAAGTAACTTCTGTAATTAATATTATAAGTTCCATTTCTTGCCGTTTGACATAATTGCCCTATGTGATAGCAGTCCTAAAAGCACAAGATGCTTTCTTTAATCTACATATATCTCCTCAGTGGGGAATTAACGTAACAATAATAAGAACAAGATTACGGATGGGAAGGACGATGGCAATTATGTCTCCATGACTTTCGAATATTAACATTTTTTTTTTATCTATGAAAACTTCCGTATTGTTTTATTTGTGCACCTCCTGCTGTCAACTACTGCATTTAACAAAACGAAATTAGATATTCTTGAAAAATTTGGCTTTTAAAGGTATTTGATTAGTAAGGTTGAACACGTATCTGAAAAAGTTGTGGAAAGCAGTAAAATGAGAACGGCTGACTTACAACATGTGCAGCACAGTTGGGTTCAGAGTTAACTCAATTATTGATGGCCAAATTGGCAAGGAACTGGAGAAAACACCGTCTCTCCCACAATTATGGGCGCTCACGCAGATTAGCAACACAAGGGAAGTCACTCTTCATATATAAGCGAAATCTTCATTTCTTACCCAGACCTGGCAGAACTGTTAGCACGCCAGGCAAAATGCTTAGCGACGTTTCGTCCAGCTGCACGTTCTGAGTTCAAATTCTGCTGAGGTCGACTTTGCCTTTCATCCTTTCGGGGTCGATAAAACAAGTACCCTTTGAGCACTGAGGTCGATTGCAATCGATTTATCCCCTCCCCCTAAATTGCTGGCCTTGTGCCAAAATTTGAAACCATTATTACTAATTTTTTGAGCTGGCAGAATTGTTATTGCACTGGATAAAATGCTTGACCCCTTCCCCCAAACGTATTGCAATGTGTATTCAAAACAATGGTAACCATATAGAGCCTGTAAAAAAAAAAAAACTGTCCTTATAAACTGTTTCTTATAAAAAAATAAATTGTTCCTATTTATGGTGACTTTTGAATCATCCTGTATATATATATATATATATATATATATATATATATATATATATATATATCCCAATCCCTAACTCCTTATAAACCAGTGTACGATTTTATTTCGTCCCATTTCTCGAGCTACTTGATGACAATACGGATCTCAGAAATATGCCCAGATAAGCGTTCTTCACTTTTTAACCTGTCATTCATTCATATTTTTTTAAGCGCTGATCGTAACCTAATCCCGTTTCTCTACTATCTTTATCTATATCGCCATTGCCAACTCGGCTTCCTGTCTGTTCTGTTTTCAGGCCCTTTCGTGTTATTCCATTCCAAATGACTTCTTACAAGTACTATCTCACCCCCTCTCATTTAAATTACGTTCTACTAATATTTCCAAAGTTTCTAGGTGGTGTGTAATATTCACTACGATTTATATTCATTCTCGCTAGATGGTGTGTAATATTCCCTACGATTTATATTCATTCTCGCTGCTCCTTCGAGGCGTCCGCCCTCCCACCCCCCTCCACCCTCCCACCCCCTCCACCCTCCCACCCCCTCCACCAATAACCGGAAGTTTCTACCGCTGTCTTGACTCCCCCCTCCCGCGTATACATCCACGTCGGTTCTTTTTGATCATATGGAGCAAAAACGGTGAAACGTATGCAGCTGTATGGAAGTTTCTAACCCAGTCTTACTTACCACCCCCACCCCCATCCCCATGTAGGGTTTATTTGATCATATAGCGCAAAAATTGTGAAATGTATGCAGGTTGAAGTCTAGTGTTTCAGTATGAAATCTGCCAACTGCAAGCTTTCTTTTCAGGTACATGACACGACTGTCCCTCATCCCAGGGTCTCAGAGGCCTACACCTCCCACACTCTCAGAGTTGGCACACTCAATGTTGACACATTGAAAGGTAGGTCTGGAGAGATTGTAGAGCTGCTTGAACGGAGACGTGTGGATGTATGTTGTATCCAGGAAGTAAGGTGGAGAGGAGGTTCCGCTAGGCTCCTCACAGGCAAGGAACACAGGTACAAGATTTTCTGGGCAGGGAACACTGACGGGGTCGGGGGCGTGGGTATACTTCTTGCTGAGAAATGGGTGGGTAAGGTAATCGAGGTAGTCAGAGTAAGTGACAGAGTAATTAAAATTAGATTAGTCCTTCACCACAGGACAGCTACCATCATCTCGGCATATGCCCCTCAACCAGGACTACCAGAAGGACAAAAAGACCAATTCTATGACACCCTATTGCGGACTACCTCGTTGACAAATGACAGTGACCTTCTCTTCGTGGCAGGTGATTTCAATGGACATGTCGGACGGCATGTCGGGGCTTCCATGGCGTCCATGGAGGCTACGGTTTTGGCTCTCGAAATGAGGAGGGAACCAGGCTGCTGGAGTTCTGCGATGCAAATGACCTTATGGTCTGCAATACCAACTTCAGGAAACCCACCTCTCACCTAGTCACCTACTGTTCTGGCAGACACACCAGCCAGATTGACTACATCCTTGCCAGAAAAAGGGAAAGAGGGCTGCTTATAAATGCCAAAACCTTTCCAGGCGAAGAATGTACTCCTCAACATAGATTAGTAGTTAGCGACTTAAGGATCAGAGCTAAATGGTTGTCCAGAAGAAGACCTGCTTGGAGGAGAAGGGTCTGGAAGCTTAAAGATCCTGCAAATGGACAGAGATTTAGAGACATACTACTCGAAGCCTTTGACGAAATAGAAGGGGATATAGCTTCACTTAATGTGGAAGGCAACTGGAGATTTCTACGGGACAATCTGCTGACAGCCACTGACCAGATCTGTGGATGGAGCAAAGTACCATCTCGACCCAGAGTAACATGGTGGTGGAACTCTGTGGTTGACAGGGCTATTAGACAAAAGAGACAGGCTTGGAAGGACTGGAGGAACGGTGGTAGCAGGGAATTGTATCAGACAGCCAGAAGGGAAGCTAGGAGACAGGTTTATTTAGCCAGAGGGGAAGCGGATAAGAAAAAATTTGCCAATGTTCTGAGCCGTGAGGATGAAAGACTTGAGGTATTTCGTGTGCAAGACAGTGTGTGAGAGAAAATCGTGATGTGGTAGGAGAGAAGTGTGTTCGCATGGATGATGGTTCACTTGCGCTAAATGAGGATGCAAAGAGAGAGGTTTGGAGATGCCACTATGAAAGGTTGCTGAATAAAGAAAATGAATGGGATAAAGAGAGTCTGCCGAATGTTGACCCAACAGAGGGACCAGCTATCCGAGTTGATAGTTCCGTGGTAGCTAAGGCAATTAGAAGCATGAAGACAGGGAAAGCCCCAGGCCATCAGGAATTACTGCAGAGATGCTCAAAATATCTGGCAGTGTCGGCTATAACCTAGTCACCCGTATAGTCAACAGGTGATACGCGAAGGAGTCATACCCAATGACTGGTGTAGCAGCATACTAGTCAACTGCTACAAAGGTAAAGGTGATGCCCTAGATACAAATAATTACAGAGGTATCAAGCTGTTGGATCAAGTAATGAAGGTTACGGAGAGGGTCATAGCCCAACTAATTAGAGAGAGAGTTAGTTTAGATGAGATGCAGTTTGGGTTCGTGCAAGGGAAAAGTACCACGGATGCTATATTCCTGGTAAGGCAGCTGCAGGAGAAATACCTAGCCAAAGATAAGCCCCTGTACCTGGCTTTTGTTGACATGGAGAAAGCTTTTGATAGGGTCCCCCGATCCCTTATCTGGTGGTCAATGAGGAAACTAGGGATAGATGAATGGCTGGTGAGGACTGTGCAAGCCATGTACAGAGATGCCGTAAGTAAGGTTAGGGTTAGCAACATGTACACAGAAGAATTCAAAGTAGAGGTTGGGGTCCACCAGGGTTCAGTACTCAGCCCCCTCCTATTTATCATAGTCCTACAGGCAATTACGGAGGAATTCAAGACAGGTTGTCCCTGGGAGCTCCTCTATGCTGACGACCTTGCTCTTATTGCTGAGTCACTATCAGAGCTGGAGGAGAAGTTCCAGGTGTGGAAGGAGGGTTTAGAATCGAGGGCCTTAGAGTCAACCTAGCTAAAACCAAAGTACTAATAAGTAGGAAGGTAGACAATCCACAAATGTCTTCAGGAAGATGGCCCTGCTCGATCTGTAGAAAAGGTGTAGTAGGTAGAAACTCTATAAGATGTACCCAGTGTAAGCTATGGACACATAAGAGGTGCAGCAATGTCAAAGGTAGGCTAACTGGGAAGATAGTTTTTGTATGTGGCAGATGCTCAGGAGCATTAACCTCCGAAAATCTGCAGAAAATAACTTCAGTCACTTTCCAAGGGGAAAAACTAGAAGTAGTTGATAGCGTTCCGTTATCTAGGTGACCAAGTCAGTAGTGGGGGTGGGTGCGCTGAAAGTGTAACTGCTAGAATAAGAATAGCCTGGGCAAAGTTTAGGGAGCTCTTACCTCTGCTGGTGACTAAAGGCCTCTCGCTCAGAGTAAAAGGCAGACTGTATGATGCGTGTGTACGAACAGCCATGCTACATGGCAGTGAAACATGGGCCGTGACTGCCGAGGATATGCGTAAGCTCATGAGGAATGAAGCCAGTATGCTCCGATGGATGTGTAATGTCAGTGTACATACTCGACAGAGCGTTAGCACCTTGAGAGAAATGTTGTACCTAAGAGGCATCAGTTGTGGCGTGCAAGAGAGACGATTGCGCTGGTATGGTCATGTGGCGAGAATGGATGAAGATAGGTGTGTGAGAAAGTGCCAATCCTTAGCAGTTGAGGGAACCCGTGGAAGAGGTAGACCCAGGAAAACCTGGGACGAGGTGGTGAAGCACGACCTTCGAACTTTAGGCCTCACTGAGGAAATGACCAGCGACCGAGACCTTTGGAAATATTCTGTACGTGAGAAGACCAGGCAGGACAAGTGAGCCCAGCCCACTTATGAATGCCTTTCCTCCTTGGACACAAGACCTGTTGAGGCAAGCGAAGTCGATATAGAACCTCATCCGACGACAGGCACCCATGCCAACCCCCCTTTGCTTGCGAAGACATGTTGGGGCAAGCGAAATCGAAATCGAAGTCAAAATCGAATTGAACCAGCCAGGATCCCTGGTCTGGTGGTACGTAAAAAGCACTATCCGACTCGTGGCCGATGCCAGCGCCGCCTCCACTGGCTTGTGCCGGTGGCACGTAAAATACACCAATCTGACCGTACGACAGGCACCCGTGCCAACCCCCTTGCTTGCGAAGACATGTTGGGGCAAGCGAAATCGAATCGAACCAGCCAGGTTCCCTGGTCTGGTGGTACGTAAAAAGCACTATCCGACTCGTGGCGATGCCAGTGCCGCCTCCACCGGCTTCCGTGGCGGTGGCACGTAAAGTACACCAATCTGACCGTACAACAGGCACCCATGCCACCCCCCTTGCTTGCGAAGACATGTTGGGGCAAGCGAAATCGAAATCGAATTGAACCAGCCAGGATCCTGGTCTGGTGGTACGTAAAAAGCACCATCCGACTCGTAGCCGATGCCAGCACCGCCTCGTCTGGCTTCCGTGCCGGTGGCACATAAAATACACCAATCCGACCGTGGCCGTTGCCAGCCTCGCCTGGCACCTGTGCAGGTGGCACGTAAAAAGCACCCACTACACTCACGGAGTGGTTGGCGTTAGGAAGGGCATCCAGCTGTAGAAACACTGCCAGATAAGACTGGAGCCTGGTGCAGCCTTCTGGCTTCTCAGATCCCCGGTCGAACCGTCCAACCCATGCTAGCATGGAGAACGGACGTTAAACGACGATGATGATGATGATGATGATATATAATTAAGATTCAGTTGAATTAGGTACTTAAATTGAGGCACCTTGTTAGGTCAATCTTATTTGCATACCCAAACAATATCAGGTGAATATCAAACTTTGTACAAAAGTGTTTGCACTTGATATTCTTGCAGTGTATGCAGATAACATGACCCAACTTAATGAAGAGATCCGCACTTGGTTGTTCAGACATGTACTTTATATAAAAATACAAAAATACTTTCTATAAAATTTCCGAAGTGCAGATTCCAGGGTAGGTGAATAAAATATAAAGGAGCAACAAAGATGTACAGATGTTCAATTCTTTACAGCTGTTTCAAGTGACTCCTTTAATTAATCAATGAAAACATTACATCATTGCAAAGAAAGCATTTTCATCAGATGACCACATAGACATCAAGCACAAAGGACAAACCAACAGCTGTAACATATTCGTATCATCGATGGAGCTCAAATATTTACATTGATTCTGCTGCTATGTCTTTGGCAGAATGAGTTTAGAAAAATAGTCAATGTAATGTCGAATCTACAAGAATTTAGAGCTTAGTAGAAATTATATTAAGTGAGGTTGGAGGAATAATTGAGAGTAGTGACCTAGTTATATATATATATAGGCGCAGGAATGGCTGTGTGGTAAGTAGCTTGCTTATCAACCACATGGTTCCAGGTTCAGTCCCACTGCGCAGTACCTTGAGCAAGTGTCTTTTACTATAGCCTTGGGCTGACCAAAGCCTTGTGAGTGGATTTGGTAGATGGAAATTGAAAGAAACCCGTTATATATATATATATATATATATATATATATATATAAAATATTATTAGAGACAAAACCACTATTTTGCAAAACAAACAAGGAAAGTCTTAATCAATACATAAAATTTTAATAAATAGTCAAAAAAACCGCCACTACAATTGTTTCTTGTCTTGATCGACAATCTTCAGGTGGACTTCCAATTTACAAGTCAGTTTCAAATTATGAAGTCATAAACTTCATAATTTGAAACTGACTTGTAAATTGGAAGTCCACCTGAAGATTGTCGATCAAGACAAGAAACAATTGTAGTGGCGGTTTTTTTGACTATTTATTAAAATTTTATGTATTGATTAAGACTTTCCTTGTTTGTTTTGCAAAATAGTGGTTTTGTCTCTAATAATATTTTATAATATTTTACTATAAAATTGGATTTAATCCTAAATCTGATTTTTTTCCCTGTAAATTTGGATTTATTCCCTAATATTTATTATTATATATATATATATATATATATATATAAATATACTTTATAAGCATAAATATACTTTATAAGCACCCTGAGAGAAATGCTGGACATAGAAAGCATCAGATGTGGTGTGCAAGAGCGACGCTTGTGATGGTATGGTCATGTACTGCGGATGGATGAGAAGAGATGTGTGAAGAAGTGCCGCTCCCAAACAGTTGAAGGTATCAGGGGGAGAGGTAGACCCAGGAAGACATGGGATGAGGTAGTCAAGCATGACCTCAGAGCGTTGGGCCTCACAGAGGCAATGACGAAGGACCGAGATCTCTAGAGATATGCTGTGACTGCAAAGACCCGGGCTGCTTCCTGCACCAGTCCCGCATAGCCCCTGCACATTCAAAGTACCTTGGATTCCAGAACATCCCGCTATGCTTGAGGAGACCTATTGAGTCAAGTACATGAACATTGAAATAAATATCAATGGAAATAGTAGTTGTGATACCTGTGCCGGTGGCACATAAAAAGCACCATCCGAGCGTGGCCAATGCCAGTGCCGCCTCGACTGGCTTCTGTGCCGGTGGCACATAAAAAGCACCATCCGAACATAGCTGATGCCAGCGCCGCCTCGACTGGCTTCTGTGCCGGTGGCACATAAAAAGCACCATCCGAACGTGGCCGATGCCAGCGCCACCTTGACTGGCTTCCGTCCCGGTGGCACGTTAAAAGCACCAACTGATCGTGGCCGATGCCAGACTCCCCTGGCACCTGTGCCAGTGGCACGTAAAAAGCACCCACTACACTCGCAGAGTGGTTGGCGTTAGGAAGGGCATCCAGCTGTAGAAACACTGCCAGATCAGACTGGAGCCTGGTGCAGCCCCTGGCTTCCCGGACCCTGGTGCAGCCCCTGGCTTCCCAGACCCTGGTCGAACTATCCAACCCGTGCTAGCGCAGAAAACGGACGTTAAACGATGATGATGATGATGAATTAGGGTTCAGCAAAGATTTGCTTCACCACATACCCAAGTTTAGAAATAGCAGTCAAAAAATCTTAGCTATTCCTTCTACTTTAAAAGGGGCTCCCAGAAAAACCAAAGTACTTGAAAACAATCCACGCAGGGAAAAGGGAAAAATAACGAAAATCAATCGATATTAGGTTACTCACGTATGCGTGTTTCCTGGGTAACCTAATATCGATTGATTTTCGTTATTTTTCCCTTTTGCCTGCGTGGATTGTTTTCAAGTACCTTGGTTTTTCTGGGAACCCCTTTTAAAGTAGAAGGAAAAGCTAAGATTTTTTGACTGCTATTTCTAAACTTCGGTATGTGGTGAAGCAAATCTTTGCTGAACCCTAATTATAAAGTATTACTTAAACTTACCATGAAATGGTCTTTTTCATGCCGAATTCTACTTGGTGAAATTACTGATTATTTCTTAATTATTTAATTTTACCCTTTGCTATTATATATATAAATATATATATATGTATGTATGTATGGGTGTGTATATGTTTGCGTGTCTATGTTTGTCCCCCCCCCCCAACATTGCTTGACAACCGATGCTGGTGTGTTTACATCCCTGTAGCTCAGCGGTTCGGCAAAAGAGACCGATAGAATAAGTACTAGGCTTACAAAGAATAAGTCCTTGGGTTGATTTGCTCGACTAAAGGCAGTGCTCCAGCATGCCACAGTCAAATGACTGAAACAAGTAAAGAGTATATATACATATATATATATATATATATATTATATATATATATATACACATTTGCAATGGACTGGTGTCCCATCCAGAGGAAAAGAGTATATGCCACAGACTCTAGGAACTGGCCTTATGAGCCTAAGGCTCAGGAAGGACCTTGATTGTGTATTTTTATATTTTTATGTGTGTGTCCAAATATCTTTGAATTTGTATCTCCAATGATTTATAACTGGAGTTGGTTTGTTTATACCTCTGTAACTGAGCAGTCCAAGAAAAAAGAATGATAGGACAAATACCAACTTTAAAATAAGCACTAGGTCAGTTTGAGTGACAAATAATTTTTGGCCAAGACAGTCATTTGTATCATTGAAAATAAAATTAATTATGAGAAATATAAAAATCTATGAAAGTAATACTGAGGAAATTCAATAGACTGAAATATGTTCATGGTTGTCTTTTACTTGTATACAAAGGTCAGACTCTTATCTTATCTAAAATTGTTAAAAATTGCTGCTAGGTTCTTCTCTGTGAAAGAAATTTTAATTTAGAATATTTTGCATTTTGTATTTCTATTTAAAATTTTTTGTGACTCTCAAAGAAGAGAGAAGATAATTTCATGTAGTAAAATAATTAATTTACATATTTTAGAGAAAGGACAGTTCAATATTTGTTTGCAGGCAATGTATAATAACAATGAACATGTTTATTTTTGTATATATGGAGATCAAAATAGAACTCTTGAACTTGGTTATCTAAATTCATGCTTATTCTCACCCTCATAAAAGAGTTTTAAATTATGCCTTTCATCATGACATCAGAAACAAAATAACCTTGGTTCAATATTTCATAAATACCCTTCTAAGTTTAATGCTTTACATTAACTTGAAAGCTCAGAAATTTTTTTCTCTCTTGACTCTACCAAGAATTGTTGTTATTGTTGTTATTCTAAACTTTGTGAAGGCATATGGCTCAACAGTTAGGGTGTTGGGCTCGTGATAATTAGCTCTCAGATGAGGCAATATGCAGTATCTCTGAGCAAGGCAAAGCATTTCATGTTGTTCCAATACATTCAGTTGAAAATGAATATCAGTGGCACCTAGGAAGATTAACAAAGCATTCAGGTGTGAAATGAGGTAGTGTGGTGCTCTCAACCTAAATAGCTTGAAAATCTGAACAAGCTCTGGCTTCATGAGCCTGAAGGTTTAACCCCTTATCATTTAAACTGGCTATATCCACATAAAATAATCTACCTGTTTTATCATCAAACTGGTGAGATCCAGCCTTTCACACTTAACTTACAATGTTATTCTGAAAATACGCAATCAGGTCATTGAAATCTCACAGCTCTAAGGTAAAGCATGACTAATTCAAATCAATGTGAATAAATGTGCATTGCATTTTACAAAGAAATCTGATAGCTAAAGGGTTAAGGTAGAAGAAGATTCTAAGATGTAGAAATTCAAGCAAGAGTTTTTACTTTTAAAGATCATCATGATCTTTAAAAGTAAAACTTTTGCTTAAAGATAGTAAAGAATTTTTGCTTAAAGATAGTAAAGAATTTGTTTAAAGATAGTAAAGAATTTGTTATAGTTGATTTTACAGCAGGGTATAGGTACTTGTGGTGGTGCAAGTAGTAGTAGTAGTAATGTTACATCTTGTCACTAAATATAGACAATAGTTTGCAGCTAAAACAATTTTCTTGTTAAAAATCATAAAATATTGATATTAATAAATTAATCCACCCACTGCCTATATGTAGATTTTATGTTAATGAGGCCATGAAGTTATATATATATATATATATACATATATCATCATCATCATCATCGTTTAACGTCCGCTTTCCATGCTAGCATGGGTTGGACGGTTCAACTGGGGTCTGGCAAGCCCGAAGGCTGCACCAGGCCAGTCAGATCTGGCAGTGTTTCTACAGCTGGATGCCCTTCCTAACGCCAACCACTCCGAGAGTGTAGTGGGTGATTTTATGTGCCACTGACACAGGTGCCAGACGAGGCTGGCAGACGGTCATGCTCGAATGGTGTTTTTTTATGTGCCACCGACACAGGTGCCAGACGAGGCTGGCAGATGGCCACGCTCGGATGGTGTTTTCTATGTGCCACTGACACAGGTGCCAGACGAGGCTGGCAGATGGCCACGCTCGGATGGTGCTTTTTATGTGCCACCGACACAGGTTCCAGACGAGGCTGGCAGACGGCAGATATATATAATAACAATTTAATTAATAAAACATAATAACAATAATAACAATTTAATAAATAAAACATATGCATACATACATACATACATATATGTACATACCTACATCTATATGTATATATACATGCATATATGGGTACAGGACACAACAAATAAATGTAGAACACAACGAGAAACGAAAACATAAAATCAAACAAGGAAACGGACTCTTTTTTAACAACGAAAAAACAGAGTGCAAGACAAACAATACAAAAAATATTCCCCTTCATCAGCTGCCCCTGTTTTGACTCAATGCATGTTCCAAAGGTTAGGGCTCTATCTATGTTGTAGCATGAATATTGGTTTTTGAAATACTTTAATCTCTGTAGAAGTTAAATACCTAAGTAAAGGTAATATAATCCTGGTGAACCTAGATTTAATTCTTAGGCTATTTCAATACTGCAACAGCTTCACCTGAATTTGTTTGCTGTTTAGTTAGATGACAGAAACCAGCACTGGTACCATGGGATCCCAAGTTATGACCTCACAGCTGGGAGGGTGGTTCTTTCAATCATCCTTCCTTGATGCTGAGGTCATTTGCAGATTTCTTGATTTATGCTGAAGTGTTGGATACTAAGTCAGTTATCTATGATCACTGGTAACAACTTTGAGTGTAAATAAATACTTCAAAATCTCTATATTAATCTTAATCTTTTACTTTAAATCCTTATCAAAAGGTTAAAAGGTTTATTATAAATCAGTTCAGTGTGGTAACCAACAATGGATCATCTTTTTATTCTATTTTTCTTTCTTGTACATTATACAAAGTAGTTTCTCCTGAAGGCTTTCAGCAATATATAATAGATACTTCAGTTTGAATTCAATGTCAAATATTTTACTGTACTGATATTTATTACTTATTCAATGGCAGATATTAAATTTTGATTGGAGGAGAAGTCAATAACATTGACTCCAGTGCTAAACTGGTACTTATTTAATCAACTCCTACATGATAAATAGTAATGTCAACTTGGATCTTTTCCTTTTGAATGGCACATGTCAACACAATTTCTAGTTAACTAAACACTTTAAAACTTCGTATACTGGTAGAATGTGTCAAAATAAAACATTTTTTTCTCTTGGCTTTCTTGAGAAAATTGTAATTTGTTTGTTTAACGTAGTTTAATTTTTCGAATTTTAACCAATGAATTGCCTCTAGTGAGCTAAAATCATTTGCTGTGTCTAAAACTGAGACGACATCCTGTCACTAACCTTAACCCCAAATTTTAGCCTTTAATTTTTTTTTCTTAATTGTTATCCTTAAATTAATTTAACAATTAAGAAAAAAAACCCGAAAGGCTAAAATTTAGGGTTAGGGTGAGGGTTAGGGTTAGGGTTAGTGACAGGATGTTGTCTCAGTTTTAGACACAGCAAATGATTTTAGCTCAAAAGAGGGCATAGGATTGGTTAAAATTCGAAAAATTAAACTACGTTAAACAAACGAATTATAATTTTATCAAGAAAGCCAAGAGAAAAAAATGTTTTATTTTGACACATTCTACCAGTATACGAAGTTTTAAAGTGTTTAGTTAACTAGAAATTGTGTTGATATGTGCCATTCAAAAGGAAAAGATCCGTCAACTTTGGCAGCATTTGAACTCAGAGCATAAGGAGCTGGAAGAAATGCTGCTAATTTCCTTTGTCAGGTGTGCTAATGGTTCTGCCAGCTCACTGCTTTATCCCAAATAATTAAATAATATAACAGAAGGCCCAGTATTCAGCCATAAGGCAGAAATTGTGATATCAAAAGGAACATGATTGTTAAGGATTCCTTTCCTCTTAAATTGTAATGAATTCAGACATGGATATACTGAACTAAATTTTGCTTTCAAATATTACAAAATCAGTAAATTTCAAAATACATTTCAACAGTTTAATAAAAAGAAAAATTGGAAATCAACAAAAGAAATATTTAAAAATGAGCTACAAGAGAAAAAATGTACAAGATATGTTTGGCAACATATAACAAACTCAAATTTTACAACTGGGTTATGAAATTCTGGAGTATTATGGACAATAAAATAAAAAACTGAGTATCATATTTTTTAGCATGCAAGTCAAATTTTTCAGCCATAAAAAATTTAAGTTAATATTTAAACCTAGATGACTTTGGAAGATCAAATATTCCATGTAAAATGCTGCAGGATTTGGAAAAATTGGGATGATGTGGGAACATTTACACTATATATTATGCTGACTTTATGCCAAAAATATGGTTGTTATTGAACATAGGATCACACACAAAATGTAACATTAACAAAGGAAGGAAAGTTAAAAAAAAAATAAGGAACAAAAAAATCAAACATAACCAAATTAATTTCAATGTATTATTAATATTAATTTGGATATTTGTTTAATTTTTAAAAAAATCTTTATAAATGCTTGTACTTATCTAGTCTGGTGTAAGTTACACAGCAAATCAGCAAACACTTCAAGTGTGTCAACCAAGTGTTACATACTTAAAAGACAGGATGTCAAGAGCAAACACTTTTCTTATGAGTGATTCATTTGCTGGCTCCATTTAGTTAATTGCTTAGTACTGAGGTGGTGTGCAGAGGAGGTCATTGAAGAGATAATTTTGACTATTACTTAGCAACTAGATAGAAAGTAGAGAGAGAGAAAGAGAGAATTTGATTTTTTTATGTATTTTCCAGGTGTACTGGCTACCCTTGGAAAGACTTGGCTATTTGTAGGTCAACTGTCTCACATTAATTGTTATAGCTATTAAAGAAGAGACATTATACAGAATTTCTTTCTCAAATCAATTCCAAATGTATTTTTGCCTCCCCACAGCATACAAACTTATCCAAATGCACAGGTTTCAAGATATAATTGTATGATTGTTACAGAGACAGAGTAGTTGCTTAGGTTTCAATTAATTTTGAAAATAAAGAATTTTGAGGTGTATAATAAAGTTACTTTATCATTAAGCTGATGTTTGGATACAGTAAAATGCTTGTAAATAAAACTAGCACAAAGGATTAAATTCAAATAGAATTTTAAAACATGTGGCTTTGTATCATGATGTGAGCTCATGTGTTCACACATTTTGTTGATTGAGACCTGAAGCAGGCCTAGAATACAGAGAGCATGTCATTGATGAGGCTGTGAATGGTGATTAAAGAACTTTGATGAATTTAACTGATTGACCATATAATTAGTTAATTCGTTAAATGATTAACCAGTTGACTAATAATAATAATAAAAGTGAAACTGAACTAATGTATATTGTATACTAGCAGCATAGCCCGGCGTTGCCCGGGTATGTAAGAGCCCCTAGTAGGCAACGACTAATCCCAATCTAGTTCTTTCCCTCTAGGGAATGAAGGCGCATGTGTAGGTTGCAATGTCTTCTCTTCACTCAAATACTTCTATGTATACAATGTTCCTAGCTGTCTCCCGATTGCAAGATGCGAAAACTACAACAGAAAATGTGTTGCATATGAAAAGCTTAGGTTCTGGACCCCATGTCGAATTTATTGATTTTTTTCAGAATTGGGGGAACTTTTCAAAATTTTCGCTGCGTTAGTTTTGAATTATGACTTTGGGCTATGTGTGTGTCAAGTTTCATCAGAATCGGTTGAAAGCCATGGTCAGGGTGAGGGTACAACCTGACAGCCACACAGACAGACAAACTGCCGTTTATATATAGAGATTACTGGCATAATGAGTCTCCTGAAATACAACAAAATTTTCTTCCATTGCTTATTCCTCTATCACCCTCTCATTTCAATCATTGTTTCTCTTTCCTATCATTTGGAATTATCCCTAACTCCAGCTGTTGTGGCCAACTCATCAACCTTCTCAAAGACAACTCCTTAAATCACAGATTGCAGATGTTGGGTGGATTTTATCTATCTTGACTTTGGCAAAGCCTAGAATACTGTGTCACACAAAGGACTCATGATGAAATGATCTGGAATGAGTGTGAGGTCTAATTTTTATAACTCTAAGTCCATTCTCAGTCAAAAAATGGTAGTCACTGTGCTAGGACAACATTCTGCATCTTTTGTAATGATATTTGTTGTCCTGCAGGGATCTCCTCTTGGTCCCATGTGTTTTGTAGCATATATTAAAGAAACAGAAACCAACTTTAAACATGTTGCTGTTTTAAAATATGCAAATGACATTAAGCTGTACCTTGAGATAGAAAGAATGAATGCTATAGATCTTTTGTGTAATCTGACCTGGTCACAATGTGGCAACGGATTGTTGATTGACTACTCAAGTTGACCGTTAACAAGTAAATTTCAGGATTCATCATACCATACAATTTTGGAAAGAATCACCTAAAATTACTTCCTCCACAACACCAACCTTGAGAAGTCTGCTAGTAAAAGTGGCTTAAGCATTATTGTCAATGAACTACATTGTATGAACTACTTTTCTAAAATCTTTGAAAAAACCTTAAGATATCTTTGCATTCTTCAGATCTTTGTCATCCACTCCCTGGCTATTTATGCCTGTGGTATGTTCTCACAAGTTAAATTTCTAGTCTGGAAATCCTATTCTAGTCAGAATATCAAACTATTGGAAGCTGTCTAGAGATGTGTAGCCAGATAAATACATTCCTTCAGTCACTTACCATATCTTGAACATCTTGCTTCTCTGGACGTTGACACACTAAAGCTTTTGTCTTGCAGTAAATGTAGGAGCCCACAAGATCATCCACCATTTTCCCAATAACAGTTTTGGCCACATTTTTGAATTTGATATATCTGATAACCATGGATATGCTTGTAAAAATAAAAGCCCAGAAAGTTTGACCAAGCATATTTATTATCAATGGTGTTTCAGCAAATGAAAAACCAGCACAATACTTATGACTTTCAGAAACCATTTTTGTGACCATGAAAAAGGTAGACCCAGGAAGACCTGTGATGAAGTGATGAAGCATGACCTTCAAACATCAAGCCTCACTGAGGCAATGACTAGTGACCGAGACCTTTGGAAATATGCTGTGCTTGAGAACACTCAGCAAGCCAAGTGTGACCATAACCTTGTGGCCTATGCCAGGGGTCTAACCAGCTCACTTATGCGTATCTTTCCTTCATTGGACACTAAACTCTGCTTGCGAAGACCTGTTGAGGCAAGTGAAATTGAAATCAAATTCGATGACTGGCATCCGTGCTAGTGGAGCGCTAAGAGCACCATCCAAGTGTGGCCGTTGCCAGTACCGCCTGACTAGCCCTGGTGCTGGTGGCACGTAAAAGCACCCACTACACTCTCAGAGTGGTTGGCATTAGGGAGGGCATCCAGCTGTAGAAACCCTGCCTGATCAGATTGGAGCCTGGTGCAGCCAACTGGTTTGCCAGTCGTCAGTCAAATCGTCCAACCCATGCTGGCATGGAAAGTGGAAGTGAAATGATGATGATGAATTGTCATAGCAGTTAGTAACTGTCAGGACATTGCATCCTTCAAAAATTTCATGCTTCCCCAAATTTGCCAATACCACTCCAGACGTGCCTATGCACCTTTTCCACTCTCTGGCTCTTTTACTTTTCACTGTTCTTTTTGTACCATGGATGCACTTTTGGCTATCAATGTTGTCTTTCTTTGTTTGAGTTACTGCTACTTCCTGTCCCCTCTTTTGCCTTTTCCTGATATGTACGTATATATATCTAAATACAGATAGATAGATGCATATATGTGTGCACACGGGAGTCCATGATTGTTTGCATTTGTACATTTCTAAAAATCATTTACCTACAAGCAGTGACAGTGTTAGAAGGGACAAACAATGACAGACAAAGGGACTAAGTCGATTACATCGACCCCAGTGCGTAGCTGGTACTTATTTAATCGACCCAGAAAGGATGAAAGGCAAAGTTGACATTGGCAGAATTTGAACTCAGAACGTAGCAGCAGACAAAATACCAGTAAGCATTTCACCTGGCGTGCTAACGATTCTGCCAGCTTGCCGCCTTTCACAGTGACAGTGTTATATGTTCCGTCAACACATTGTTCACTGGCTTTGTATCTTTGAAGATGAGTGAACCTTTACTCGAGGTATGGGTTAATGACAGAAAGTGTGTCTAAGTGTGAAAAAACAAAATCTCAGTAATATATTCATTTAACCCATGTTAGCATAGTAGAAAGGACATAAAACTGATAAAAAAAAAAAAATTAACATGGGTATAAGATACTCATCTGAGAAATTCACTATGTACATGTATTTCCTAGATCATATAAAGTTGTTACATAATCTTGAAGGATCAGAAGCTCCATTGAAAACCTCACTTTTACTTAGTGATTCAAGGTGCTGCAATAGTTTCCTGTTGCCTCTTCCAAATTCTTAGTCAGATCTGAAGCAAAGTGAAGCCTCTATGTGGTCACATGAATTGCTAGAAATATCAATGAAATCACCTTTAACCCTTTTTTTTCTGTATATCTCCCGCTCACCACTGGACAACTAGTGTTGGTTTATGTCCCTATAACTTAGCAGTTTGGCAAAAGAGACTAATAAAATAAGTACCAGACTTAAAAAAATAAGTTCTAGGGTCAATTTGTTCAACCATACCATGCACAGGCAACTGTTATTTGTGAAGTGAACCAAATAAGACATGGCTTAGCATCAGGCTGGCTGCACCACTAAAAAAATTTAAGGTAATTTAGAAAGTCCCACAATCTGCAGTTTGCCCATGACTGGACTAAAACCTTCAGGGCAGAGTTCCATCATGGTTGCAGTCAAGTAACAGAAACAAGTAAATGATACAAGGTATACTCTTTTACTTGTTTCAGTCATTCGACTGCAGCCATGCTGGAGCACCGCCTTAAAGAGTTTTAGTTGAAGAAATTGACTCCAGGACTTATTCTTTGTAAGCCTAGTACTTGCTCTATCAGTTCTTTGCCAAACTGCTAAGTTACTGGGACATAAACACACCAGCATTGGTTGTCAAGCGAGGGTGGGGAGACAAACACACACACATACATATATATATAGAGAGAAAAAGGAGGCAGTCAGAATTTTGGATAATTCTTCATTAGTTCTTTCGTTTGTTTATCGAACCTGTCAAGACAAAATCACTCTCACTCTCTCTCTCTCTATATATATATATGATGGGCTTCTCTCAGTTTCCGTCTACCAAATCCACACACAAGGCTTTGGTTGGCCCAAGGTAATAGTAGAAGACACTTGCCCAAGGTGCCACACAGTAGGACTGAGCCCAGAACCATGTGGTTGGGAAACAAGTTTCTTACCATACAGCCACAGCTGCACCTATGTATATACACATATGTATATACACATTAACTCTAAAAGTAAAGACAAATTAACAAGCAAAGTGTCACAAAAGACAAAAAATAAAAGACAAATAGAGAGATATTTGTATGGTTTTTATTGAGTAATAATCATAAGTTACCATAAGATGGCAATGTTGTTATTACAAATCAGAGTATTCCTGGGGAAAAAGTGTCGTTATATATCAGATATTTTTATTTATTTATAGAAAAGGAGTGAATACTTTTTTTTATAGATTTATACATTTTTTTGTTTATTATTATTTTTTTTTTTTCCAATTTTGTTTAAATCTACTCAGCAATAAAGCTTGGTCTGAAAACAGACAACTTACTGAAAATTCAGCACCGGATCTGATGTAATCTTTACAGCTGCTGATACATGGAAAGAAAATCAACAAACATTTAAACAGATTTGATTAGCCTTAAGTAGGTGAGTGAGGAAACAAAACACACACACACAAAAATAACAATATTTTAAATTTAAACACTAAAATGTCACCTCTCTTCTACCTCTACCAGCGATTGGTTAGTCAAACTATATTATAAGAAGAACTAAAAGCTGAAATAGCTTTGTTAATAAATTGTTTATACCTTAAACTATTTTCTAAAAATCTCATTCTTGTTACAAGTTAAAAGACAAAAATTCCACTGCTGCTTAGACCTGAAGTGGTAAAATATTTGAACTCAGTAGTAAACCAATCCTAGAGAAAATTATTAGAGGACACACAAAGGAAAATCTTTTTACTTGCTTAATATTTTTACTATCAAAATCAAAGAACATGTGTTCGTAATCCTAATGGTTGATTTCACAGCAGAACAGCTTAACATCTAATAACTAATCCTAACATATGGTTTTACTTCTGAAAAGTATTATGCCATTTTACATTGCTACAAGGTCCTACAAAAGGTGAACATGCATTTGAGCTATTGGCCTGGCCTGCATTACATCTATAAAGAAACTTATAAAGTTTGAATTATATAAACATTCGTACTTTGTGCCCCACTTCCCAAAGGATAATACAGTAACATGGTAAAACAGTAAAAACAAAAAACAACAACCTGAAATTTGAAGAGTTAACAAATAATCACATTAATAAAAGCACCCTTAAAATATTGTGTAAAAAAAAAAAAAAAAATTAAAATTCAAAATAATTTCACAACCATAAAGCAGTTGATATGCAAAAATGGTGTGTCTCCAAGAAAACTAGAGTAAGTGGAGAACTTAGCTAAATTTGAAATGGAGGTGGGATGGAATTTTTAATGTTGTTGTTGTTATTGTTATTTATGAATGACAAGTCTTTTAGTCTCCTTTGGAAGACAGGGTCAATGAAAGAGATACAATCTAATAACAAAACTTAATATCTCTTTACCAAGTTCTTTTTATTACATTAACTAAGAAAGCAATCAGCATAAACTAGAGCTAACTACTATGACATGGATGTAAACTAAAAGTTAGGTAAATTCTTCAACAACCTTGACCTCACTACTTTTCTTTCTTAAATACTTACCCCAGAGCACAGTTCATACAGATATTAGAAATATCTTACATATAACAATAGTAAATCTATTATACATTACTAGTTTGCAACTTACACAAAGTTTCTTCAGTAGCAATGGTTATATAAATCCTATTCTTTACCATTATATTCCCCCATTATATTTTAAGTGTAAAAGCATTTTTACCTATTTTGACAGTTCTAGTGTTTTTGTTGGAATTTAGTGGCTAATTTAATACAAGGTTTAACAATGAATTCCCAAATCTGAATTACATCATCATTGGCCAGAATGTTTATAACGATATTAGTAATAAAAGAATAATCTAAGTGCAGTTTCTACATTTCCAAACTAAGAATTATCTTTAGATTTATAACTTAAATAGATTATTAAAAACGAAGACAAAAGTATATTTTTTACAAATCAATCAAAATTTTCTGTCATACTTTAATCCATGATCTAATATGAATTTATATCTAGTTTAAAATGAAGGCTTATGAAGATAGGGAAAGCTTTTTCATCAACATGGCTGATAAAATATTTTTAAAACAAAATTGCAATTAGATAATATTTATCAACTTGAGAGAGAATTGTTTCACATGATTTACTCATTAAAAAAAAGATAAACTAAAGTTTACTTTTTTTTTAATGGAAAATAAAGCTCCATTATACATTTGTATTTCTGTTGAATAAGTACGATTTTTAACAAGCAACAACAGTATCACAAAGTTGCAAATGTTACTTAGAAGTTACTCAACACAAACATTAAAAAGTTTCCAACACTTATGGCAATAGAATAACAGTAATAGCCACAGTGGAATGATTAAATAATCGCAATGCTAAGTGGAAGAATGAGGCTTTCTGAGTCAATGTAGGAGACTCAACATAAATTGTTGTTCAATCCACAGGAAGCAGCAGCCAAATCCTCCACAGATCTTATTGCCTTAAGGGCATAGCACACAATGTAGCTTTAATCACTGTACCAGGAAGAAAAAAAAATGCTTGATCATAGATATTATAGATCTGCTCAGAGTTCATCAATAACAACAAATTAAAGTTTTTGTAATTTAGTAGATTTTAAATTGCCAATATTATTCATATAATTAAAAACTTTTCAATAAATACAAAAACAATAACAACAACAACAAAATTCCTTAGAAGTAGAATTTCCCCAAATGGTAGCTTAATTTCTTTTTTGTAGGTAAGTCAATATTTTTGCCAGTAAAGTTAGGTTACAATGAAACTGATGAAGCTATTCACATTGATATTCTTGAGTTGTCCCCTGGGGTTCACTGTCATTTCTGACCCCCTTCTTGTGTGGACAATAAAAAAAAACATGAATAGTTTCAAAGTTATGTCACTGATATCACCATATCCCACAACATATATATATATATGTGCGTACTTATGTACATACATATATAAAATGTGTGTGTATATATGTATATATGTGAATACACACATACTTCCATGTGCGTGCACATGTTTGTATACACAAACATGTATATATGTATGAATATATAAAATTAATAGTGTACTTAGGATTATTTGAAATGTAAGCTATACTGTTTTGATGCTCACACAATTAAGCGTCACTGTGAAAAGAAATCAAAGTGGTTACATCAGAGGTTTTTTTTCCTACTCTCTGACAGCAGAAAAAGGGATTATGAGACTCTCAACAAAGACAGATAATACATCTGCCAACTTTTCACAGTGAGGCAAAAACCATATGCTTCTGAAAAAGATATATCTTACATTTCAAATTGCTGCCACCTCCAAGAAAGCGCTGTGTAGTGCATGCTTAAATAATAGTGCACTACAAAGCACACAATTGCACTGTAATGCAGATTAGACCGGGTTAGGTCACTCTGTTCTTTGTATCCACTATAAATAGCTATGAGCTACTACTCTCTCTGGGCAATCTTTCTCTGATGATAGTTTAATAAGACCAGAAACTATCAAGATTGATCCTTCTTTCTGTCTTAGGAGAGATAAAATATGTGCATAACCAATGTTTACCTTTTTACAGTGGTGAGGTACATTGTATGCTTATTAAAAAGATAAACCTTACATTTCAAATAATATATATCTACCCCTCTCTTTGTATATATACATATTATATATATATATATATATATATATATATATAGCATATGTTGTACGCATGAAAAATTAGAAGATAATAAAAATATTCAGATATATGAAAATAAAATTAAAAAACACATGTTATATAAAATAAAAATTTACAGATCAATATTTTCTTTCCCATAATTAAAAAGTGCAATATTGATAAGATAATCATATACAAGTACCATTGTAATAAAAAAATAGTTATTTTTTTCCAATATTATATACATACGCAAAATACCTTAAATGTATTTACAAGAAGAACAGAGTGAAATAAAGTTTGGAATATAATTGGACAATTAAAAAGAAAATAATACAATAAAACTAAAATGAGAGAGAGATATGGAGAAGAAGAAAATTTGTGTAAGAACAAATATAGAGTAGAGTGACAAAGAAAACAAAACATGAGACTGAATATATAAACGTTTGAAACACAAGCTATAAAGATTTATATATATACATACATACATACACACACACAGAGAGAGGTGTATATGTATATACATACATATACATTTGTACATGCATATGAATGTGTGTGTGTGTGTGTGTGTGTGTGTGTGTGTGTGTGTGTATATATTTATTTATTTATACACACACACGTACACATATATAGAAGTGTGTTAGCATGAAATACCATTTAGTGTAATCACTAAATTACCCATATTGTGTGTGTATGTGCGTGTGTGTGTGTGTGTGTGGTGTGTGTGTGTGTGTGTGTATATATTTATTTATTTATACACACACACATACACATATATAGAAGTGTGTTAGCATGAAATACCATTTAGTGTAATCACTAAATTACCCATATTGTGTGTGTATGTGCGTGTGTGTGTGTGTGTGTGTGTGTGTGTGTATGCATGTATGTATATATATATGCACATCATTGCAGTTACATGCTACATGATCTTTAATTTTCAGCGCAAGCCTCCTTAAGTTAACCAGGAATAAAGAGAAAAATAAAATACCAAGAGTAGATGAGGATTGATAATGAAATATGTGTCACAGCAGTTAACTTACAGCAGTGCTCTCTGTCACTAAAAAAATTAGTTTTGAAAGTAAGCATTCACCCTGATGGCGTTAGGAAGGGCATCCAGCTGTAGAAACTTTGCCAGATCAAGATTGGAGCCTGGTGCAGCTATCTGGCTCGCCAGCCCTCAGTCAAAATCGTCCAACCCATGCTAGCATGGAAAGTGGACGTTAAACGATGATGATGATGATTATAATATATATATATATTATATATATATATATATATATATATATATATATATATAATGATGTATCTACACACATACATGCATATAGTTAAGCAGGATTTGTGCATGGATATTTATTCACATGCCATTTCAAATCCATTTCTGGATATCAGTTTTGTATAAGTACAAGTGTATGTAGCCACACATAACTTAGTGTGTATAAGAGCATTTACATATACTGCCATACATACAAAACATATATATAACCCACATAGAGGAATGTGTCAGATGTATATATATATATATATATATATATATGCATACACATACATTTATGAGTGTGTACATGTATGCATACATTATCACTCCCAACATACTTCCTTTGGAGTGTGACAGTGTATATGGATAAGCAAATACAAGCTTCACCTAATTTCCTTTACTTATCAATCAAATTTGATCACGATTAAGTTAACAACTGTCAAAAAAAAAAAAAAGTACTGATCAAACTGGCGTCACTCGTCATATTAAGATTTATCAGAACCATGAATAGAGGTTTCACGAACCTCTAATCATGGTTCATCTCTGAGTTTATAAATATAACTTCTTTCATAAGGTCAATCATTTTTAAAAGGGAATTAAAATAACATTTGATTTGATGTAAAAAAAAAAAAAAAAAAAAAAAAAAAAAAGGCCAGGAAGCCCCCCACCCCAAATAGGGAAGGGCAAAAGATGTGATGGGGGAGGAATTGAGGGCAGGGATGTTTACAGTTTTGGCAGTCTCTGACAGGACTTGACATAATGGCTATTGCTAGCAAGCCCCTAGTGTATTCTAGTAATCTCCACTTGACCATTTTAAGCAAAGCCAACACAAGGCAATTGTATACAAAGGCAATGTAAGATTTCTATTAAAAAAAAATAAAATATAAAACTTTTTTTTTCATAATGTTCACTAATCAGATCATGACAGTCATGGGAATTCCAAGAAAGGTTACAGTGTCTTATTGAATTCTAGTCTTGAAATGACTACAGAATTTTGGAAGAGCCAACAAATTTGCTGTCCTCTTAAATTTGCTCCAATATCATGCTTTGAAACATTTCATGTAATTACGTAACCAGATTTCCCACTAACATTACCAACTCAATATTCTGGTCCCATAGCAAGTGTCATAATACTGCAGTTGACGGTGTGTTTTCTTTTGTTTTCATCACCAATAAAATAAGAAAATCTTACATCATGGTAAATTTGGTTAACCTGATAAACAATGTTTAATTCGTGCCATTAAATCCAAGGTCTATATCTTTCAACTTGTGTTAAAGAATATTCTCAACTAATCATAAAAAACTACCGTTTTCTCCTTGGAAGCAGGCTGATAATATTTAACCCTTTTGTGTTTGCATTATTCTGCCAAAATTAATGTTTTTTATCCACATTGTTTGAACTAATCGTGCATTATCTTGTAGCTATGAGATTTTAATGAGGTAGCTGTTAATTTTTAAAACGATATTGTAGGGTTGGTGTGAGAGACCAGATCTGGCCAGTTTGAACATAAAACAGGCAGAATACTTTTGGCCGGATATGGCCGGTTTAAATGCCAAAGGTTTAAACAATGTAGATTACAAACCTTGTTTAAACTTGCAATGTTCCAGCCCCACACTTTTTTTTCTCCAAGAGAAAAGGGAAATATTATGCCCTACATGTTGGAATTTAAATCCTTATCACTTCTCGGTTCCATGTGAGTATTCTATAATCAAACTGAATTATATCAACTGTAAACTAAGATTCAAACTCATTCCTGGGGTCTGAAGCAAAATTAGACAGGAATACAGTTTTATGTGTATCAGAATTATTATAAATTAATTGAATAGGGAGACAATGTAAAGGAACCCCCAATAATATCGAATTAAATGTATAAATAGAATTTGTATACTTAATACATTTAAAATTTTATTTGAAAAAAAAAAAAACGTATAAATTAAAAAAATAATAAATTAAAGCTAAAATATATAAATACAGGTAAAAAAAAAATATACTGAAATCAAAATGTCACTTAACAGTAGTTCAGATCAGTTTTTGTCAATTATAATTTTACAAAATAAATATTATTCTTTATTCTCTACAATCCAAAATTCTGCTCCACAGAAGCATTTAAAAAAAATAAATTTCTGACTTTTGAAATCCAGAAACGGATTTAAATAAATAAAAACATTGCCCAAGAATAATTCCATCCAAATGAACAATGTCACTTTATTAGCCGAACATTTCAATGCAATGTAAAACCCTCTAATTTATTTTAGAGAGAGAAATATAAAAAAAAATAGGCACAACTAGATGTAAAAAACTTTCACAATAAACTTCCAACCAGTGTTAAATGATTTTATATATATATATTTATATATATATATATTGGAAGAGAACACTGCTTAAATCAAAGCCTTCATCTAAATTTGAATAAATGTATAGATATATATATATTGGTTCCAGCCTATTTTTAAATACTGTATATAGTCAACTATACTTTGTTGAGCTGTGTTGGTTTCGTTACTAAATTTCATGTTTTGAGATTTTATATATGTATGTATATATATATATATATATATATATGTGAATTTTACACAGCCTAAATTTCACACAAAGCTAGTTAGAAACGAGGGTTAAATAAAATTGCTATGAACAACACTTACTGGTATGGAGAAGCTACCTGAAATCCACCTCACAAAAGGATATCTATTCAGCAATACTTTGACTGTTTTGTTAAATTAAACAGCACCAAATCCTTGTCGTAAAACATGAAATCACGGTTAGAGCCAAAAAATTCAAAATACATTATTGTTTTGTCCAATTTTTCTTTTTCATCTTCGTTCAATAAAGCCAAAAATAAACAAATTTTTTTTCCTGTTAATTTGGAAAATGTTGATAAATCAAAACTGATTTGTGACGTTTCTTTGTTATTGTTTTTAAAATCTTGGAAATTTAAAATTTGGATGAATTCATTTTGTTTTACTCTTGACATTATTGTACTGCTGAATAGTGCCCCTCACCATATTCCCACTGGAAAATGAATCGGTACCAGTAAGTGTTGATCATGAATAGAAAAATTTTAAGCCATAACAACAAAAATTGTTGCAATATTTTGTAGTAAAATGGGGGTAGATATCATTGAACACAAAACTTTTTTATAGGGGCCTCAAATAGGTGGTGCACCATTGATGTATCTTAACTCGGGATTCAACTGGATCGAGAAGCTGATTAGCTTCTCAAGAGCTTCAGGGTCTGCCATATAAGCAAGTCCTGCTGCGCAGACAAGCACCAGCCCTTGCATTGTATTTTGAAAGTTAGATGATGTAGTTCTGGGAACTGCCGAAGTCGGAGTTCCATTTTCACTTCTGAAACAATAATAGAAACAATAATATTAAACAATAATAATAATAATAATAGTAGTAGTTTCAAATTTTGGCACAAGGTTAGTAATTTTAGAGAGAGGGGTTAGATTGTGATATTGATCCCAGTACTTAAATCTCAAAGAATAAATGGCAAAGTTAACCATGGTAAAACTCAGCATAATGTGCTAACAATTATTATCAGTTTATAACATAGGTATAAAACCATAAATGAGGGATAAGTTAGTTAATTATATCAATCCTAGTACTTGACTGGTACCCTGGAAAGTGGTTTTGTGCCAGATGAGAGGTTAGAGTATAACAGACCGATAAAGTTAGGGGAGATACTTGGCTATCTCAGTTGGAAAAGAGAGGCGAGAAGGAGAGAAAGAGATAAAGATAGAGAGATAGATGGTGTTGGAGATGAGGGTTGGTGTGAAAAGTTGGATTTGGCTGGTTTGAATATAAAATTGGGCCATATATGGTTAGTTTAAATGCTAAAGGGTTAAAGATGAACAGGAATAAATCAAATTCTATAATTTGCTGAACAAATATAACCATAAAGTTTGGCAAAGAAAAAAAAAATTGATAAAATAAAAAGACAAAAAAAATGCAAAAGTCACCTGATATTTGTTTCCTCTTTAGCCAAGTCAGTAGTAGTAGATGTAGGAGTGATATGGGAAGGAAACACAAGGGAGCGACCTCTGCCTAACGAACCATTGTTGCTTGCCTGTAGAGGGTGTTCAATACGAGCAGGTTTACCAGCCCTGTTTGAGTTGAGCCGAGCTGCCTTGGCAATAGATTTTTGACACTGCTGTTTAATAGCAAACAGCAGACTTCGATATTCAGAATAATCAGCAGAAATGCCGGCACAAGCTGAGCGGTCCAAATAGCAGATCAACTGGAGGCGGTAAGATTGCAGTTGGTCAAGTTTTTCTTGGCAGAGACTCAAGCTTTTCTGGACAGCCTAAATAATAAAAGAAAATAAAATCAAAAATTAAAAGGAAGATACTAACACAAGAAATATGTTGTTTACATGTATCGTAATTTACTTAATTATATCAATATAATTTGTAACTGTTCATTTATCTCTTATTATTTCAAATATATTCCAGCTCTTTCCATTTTGTGTGTCTGCTGCCACCAATCATCAACATTTGATAAATAAGCAGAACATGAGTATCGTCATCATAGTTTTTTACTTCCACTTTTTCCATGCCATCATGAATTGGACGAGATTTTTTTGAGGCTATATTCTATGGCAAGATGCCCATCTTGATGCCAATTCCTGATTTTTAAGTAAGATACTCCACTGGTCTTTGTACGTTAAGTTGCTGAGCTATCAGACATATTGTTATGGCTACCCAAACCACGTTAATTTAGTCACTTGTAGATTCAAAGCTCAGCTCTCACTTCTTATTGATCTAAATTATATTTCCTTATTTCTCCTCCATTTTTTTTTTGTACGCCTTTCTATATGTTCATTGCTGGAAGTTCAGATAGTTGCATTCAATTTTTTTTTTTTGAAAATCTACATTTTTATGGTTCTTTACAGGAAATAGAAGAGGCACCTATTTTATTTTCAGCCAAGTTGACCGAGGCAGATAGAGAAATGTATTTTATGCTTTAAAATATTTATTTCTAAAGACAAAAAGAAAATGATAAAAAAAAAAAAAAAAAAATCAAAGGATATTTGGGATAAAGTAAAAACAAACACTCACTCTCAAATCATTCTGCACATTGGGTTGATGTTTTGGTAAATCCACCTCTAAATGATAGACTATGCAATCCAACTGCTGCCGTTGCTGCCTCAGCATATGGTCTAGTTCTTTCTTGGTCTCATTGTACTCATACCATACTAATAAGTACTTTTGTAACAGAAGAAGTTTTGTAGCACATCTAAAAAATACAAGAAATTAGTGTTAATTTAATATAAACATTGTATTAGTATTTTGCACCAGTGCTTCATATTAAAGTTTTCAGAGGAGAAGAAATATTATAGTTTTGGGTCAAGGCCAGCAGTTTTGATGGGAAAGTGAAGTCAATTGCATTTGACTCAGTGCTCAACTGGTACTTACTTTCTCAACTCTTGAAGGGACAAAAGGTGAAGACAATCTCAGCAAAATTTGAACATAAAAAGCCAGAAGAACTGCTTCTTAGTATATTGTTTAATATGCAAATAATTCTACCAGCTTTCCACTTTTCGTCTGTTTATATTTTGAGTTCAAATTCTGCCAAGGTCAACTTTGCCTTTCATCCTTTTGGGGGTCGATAAATTAAGTACCAGTTGTGCACTGGGGTCTATCTAATCGACTGGCCCCTCCCTAAAAATTTCAGGCCCTGTGCCTAGAGTAGAAAAGAATATCATATGTAAGTACAGCCAGCCATCACTTGTAACTGAATATGACTTGTTCACATATAATACCATGCTTTTGCTGTTTTAGGTGCCTTTGTAGGCAACTTCCTGGCCCTTTTAATCTTGACCCAGTGGTACATTCATGATGAGACAGATGGAGGGAAAGAGAGCTGCACCACTATTAGGCTGGTATTCATTTGCAATTGAGCAAACTGGAGTAAGGTGAAATGAAGTGCTTTGCTGAAGAACACAATGCGCTGCCTAGTTGAATAATTGAATCTGCAACTATGATCATGAGCAAAAAATTCTAGCCATTGTTTCACAATCATATTTATATACACATAATATATATATTTATATACACATATTACACACACATATATATATATATATTTCCAGCATAAACTACCAATTGTTTACATTTATAGTTGCATGTATTCCATCTCCACTTAGACTGACATATATTCTTGTATTCTTTTGAAAGACGATTGACCTTAGCACTAAATAATTTTCAGGTGAAGTCAAGACAGAAGCAATGTAAAACATTGGTGTTTGATTAATGGAAACATTGAAATATATTATCTGGAATGTGATTTATGATCATGAATATGGATTGCCAATCTCACACTTAAGTCACTCTATTACCCCCAATGTTGCCTAACTCAAAATATCAAGCTGACAAATCTCTCTCAAATTGTACTCTTCCATCTTCTAAACAGCATCAAGAGATAGTGCTCTTATTGTCATAATCATCACAGTGGCCATCATCATTAGAATATATTTTCCAGAGATGCAACGGTCAAAATTGAAGAAAAAAATCAAACGTTAGAGTCAAGTAAAATTAAGCAGTAAAACGTACTTGTCTCTTAGAGAATTTAACTCAGTCATGCATTTCCCTATCTTCATGAGGAAACCTTCAACACTTATGGTTGGGTGCTGCTCTTTAAAGGAGAGCACTGATTCCTTTAATTCATTCAGTGTAGACATTTTTTCTTCAAATAAGGCTTGCTTTTCCTGTAAGAATAAAACAGACATTAGCTATTTACTATGATTGTTTCAGAAAAATAAAATGTCTTTCTTTTTTGAAAAGACATATAAAAAGTAAAATTTAAAAACAAAAACAACAGCCAAAAAGTCAATAATGCTTCTGATAATGAATGAATTAATGATAAAAATAAAACAAATGAATACTGTTTATTATTATTAGTAGTAATAGCAGCAGCACAAGTAACATTGAAACAATATAGGTTGAATGAAGCGGTGAGGGATTATCTAGAATAGCTGTGCTAATCAATCCAGTATGATGAGATTAAAGTCATTAGTGAAAAACTGAGAAAGTAGCTTGCTCTTCAGGTGAAACACGTGAAAATGCCTGAGGCTAAAAAGAAAATTAGTTCAATTTCAGGCTTTCACCAACCAGGTTGTGAACGACAAGGTTATAGTGGAAAACATCATAGATGCCCATTGAGATATGTATTAAAAGGGAAAACTCTATAACTTGAAATTAAGACACACAGTAGAAAGTATAAATATATTGTTTACTTATTTCAGTCATTAGATAGCAGCCATGCTGGGACACAACCTTGAAGAATTTTAGTTACAGAAATTGACTCCAGGACTTATTCTATTTTTTAAACCCTGGTATTTTTGTCTTACTGCTAAGTTACATTGTTGTCAGGTGGTAGCGGAGGACAAACGGTGATACACACACATTCACATGATAGGCCTCTTTCAGTTTCTGTCTACCAAATCTTCTCACAAGGTTTTGGTCAGCTTGAGGCTATAGTACAAAGACACTTGCCCAAGGTGCCACATAGAACTACATGGTTGGGAAGCAAACTTCTTACCACACACCCACACCAGCACCTATATATGCAATACACACACAAATCGTTAGCTACTTTCATACCATTGTTTTGTGCCAGTACCCATGAAATTTGAACATAGTGGAATGTTGTAGATGAAGTGAAAAACAAAGCAGTGGCATGTCATGTTGTGTATGATGTCACAAGTGCTCTATTTGTTGTCCCAATTGAGATAGCAAAAATTTCAGGTTGCCTACTATAATTCAATATTAGCACCAATTTTCTGTTCATTATTGGTGTTGGGTGGTTTATAATATGATACTGCTCAGTCAAACATAAACTGCACTATTTGGAATTATTATTGTATGGCGCTGACTCTGTACAAGATAAACTATGCATAGACTAATATACTGATATGAGTTCTTAAATGAGTTTTCTGATAAGCCAATGTAAAGACATTACTGTTTTGCTTTGTTGTAGCTGTTGGCTACAATGCAAGATGCATGAAATCATGGTATGGAAATAGCTACAGACACTAAATACGTAACTTTCTGTGAGTGAATAGTGAGGAATTTGTTGTTTTTACACACATACAAATCAATCAATTCTAATTTCTCCTCTAGCAAAAGCATTTTGTGTTAAATCAAAATAACTCTTCTCATATTTCTGAAAAAGCTTAATAAAAGTCAAGGAATCTACTATGTGACTTGATCTGAAACCACGTATTCAGACAGAAGAAATTACATCATGGAAGAGCTATTTTAGCCATTTAAAGCACACAACACTATTTATATTTACTTTCCATTTATTCCTTGAATGTTAAAATTTTTGTTACAGGTCAGTGACCTAGTCACTGTTACTTCAAGATTGAAGTGAAACTGAGTCAATGACTAGAAAACAGTTGTGTTTTTAGATGACAAGAATGGTTTCTTTCACAATGAAAAATTGTTTTATAAAAATTATTGCAAGATTAATGATAATAAAATTCTTTTTAACTTATTCCAGTGACTGACCTGTGTAATTTTGATGATTTGTTGTGCGTCAGCTAAGCCTTTGAACTGTTCTTTTTTAATGAGGGTTGACAACTCATGTAGCCAGTTGTAAACTGTCATGAGGCTTGCATTAATTTGGCACAGTTCTCGGCACTGGCTCTGACGCTCCACTGCCAGGGCACGCAACTTCTCCCACTGATACAGCAATCCTGAAAAATGAGAAAGAACATAATGTCTAAAATGGTGTCTTACAGTTCTATTTTTGATTAAACAAACAAAAAATAAATTTTTAAAAATCAAAAATAGTTTAAAGCATGATTAACTTTGCAATCATGAGGTCTTAAGTTCAATCTTACAGAATAGTACTCTGGGAAATGGCTTTCACCACAGTCATGGGTCAACCAAGTTTTCTGACTGAAAACAGGCAGATGAGAAAAATGGTGTAGAATATCCAGTCACTTAAATGAGAAAATAAGTTCCAGTAATTGAACAACTGGAATAGCCATTGCTAAAACTAATGACAAATATTAAGAAATTCAGCTGATGTTATTTGTTGCTTGATTTATATTAATGCTGAATGGACTTCTGGATCACCCTGCATGTTTACAATATTTATATAAAATAGGTCTCAATCAGTTTGGTCTCTGATCCTCATCAGTTATGTTATTTCTGGTTATGTTTATGGTCCCAGATGCACAGTCTGAATCCAGAACTTTTATTTCTAAATAAATGTAAAGCTACAGTGACAGAGTGGATAAAGACAACACTACCATTGGTTTAGAAATAAAGATTCCTATATTCAATTCAGTCTGGAACAATGAACATAACCAGGAATAAGAAACCTGTAGGTGACCAAATATCCAAACCAATTGATATGCAGTGTAAATATACAGTTGGGGTCAATAACCTGGAGAATTATGATTTCAAATAGTCTAGTGGTTAAAAGAAATGGGAATGTGTATCATATATGCTGTGTGGATACCGGGGAAAATATGTCCCGTGGGTCCTGTGATATATAGGAGAGGCAAAAAATTAAAGAAGAGGAAAAAATAAAATCATACAAATAAAAATTATGATAATATAAATATATGAAATATTTAAACTACTTACCTGACTTCAAGTGACACGTGTTTAATAACATTGCTAAAGTGAATCTATAATCCTGTGTGGTCATTAATTAATCACCTGCATTAGTTTGATGACAACTAAAGCACTGGATAATAAAATACATCCCTAAAATTACTCTATAATTCACTTTAATTTAAATTTAAGAAGTCACCATCCAATCAAGTCTTATCCAAGGTAGCATATTTTGAGTGTGAAAGTATAAATTAGACCAATTTAGTTAAAATAATTTTCCACGAGTAAAACATGTTTCTGCACAGTTATTAAAACTGCCAAAAACAGCAACCAAATCTCTTAATTATCAACCTACCATCTAAAAAAAAGATCAATGAATGTATGAGATAACGAAAGTCTGGCGATAATATTCTTTAAAAGATGATAGGATGGACGCAAGCTTGAATGAGAGTGAAATAACGAAAATTTGCCTCTCAGTAAATCTTTTTTTATGATTTCACTTAGTGAAGTCACATCATTAGCATAGCAATTTTAAAATAAATGAATAAATAATCTGTGATCTTGTATCACTGAATAAGAGATTATATGTATCAGCCAACACTGAAAACCAATGAAATTGCTGGTCTTTCTAAGCGATTAAACTGATTGACTGACTACTGATTTTATATATATAAAGTTCATCTGAAGCCGAGAACCCACCCAGTCATTAGTTTCGAATTGAATAAATACATTAGATCACATAAATTGATTACTTTTTAACTTGTTTATAAATCTTAAAACATAAACATACACACACACACAACTCGGTGACATTGCTGCATGATCGCAAGACATGCAATATATACCAAAAATATATTAATGGATGCAAGTAATGAATCAGATTCTAATATCTTTAATTTCTGCGAGAGACAGCTGGAAAGAGGGTACATATATGCTGTAAGTATCCAACTTCAATTACATTGGCTTTGATTTTTAAAATTTTATATTTTGGCAACTCAGGAGTTGCCACCAAAATACATTTTCACTCAGAAGTCATGAGGAGACCAGATTGTAGGATTGAATTCAGAGTATCATATTTGTGAAAGAAAACTTAATTACGTTTGATGATGCAAATCAATAAATGCTCATAACACAAATCTACATCCAATTCGTTTAATTCCTCTTTATTTATTAAATTAGCTTTCATCTACTTCATTCATATTTTATAATTCTATGTCAGCTTTCTCACACTAATATGAGTTGGATGGAAACTTGTTTTGAGCTTGCATTTTATGTCTTAATCTTCTAGCCACCGACCCGTATCAATGTTTCAAATAAAAGACTTCATTCCACTGGTCTTTGAGAACACGTAACATTTGATGATAATGTCAACAAGCAAAATAAACATCAAGTCACTATTTCACAGGTAGCAACAAAAAGTGAACTGTAAACATTCGTACACACAGTGCTTCCATACAACTTCTGCTTACCAATTCCACTTACAGCCTGAGACTATTCTAAAAGACACCTGCCCAGTGTTTATGAAGCAAACACTCTATTCAGACAGCCATGCCTGCATCTATTGTAACATTTTCCTAAAAATTAAAAATTTGATATTTTTAATGTCACTTTACATTTATTCATATATTTGAATTTGTGTTCTTGCAGCACGTTATCCACAGTAGTAAGAGTGTTTCAGCATGGTACATAAATATAATTTTAATATCTACTTTTCCATATTTACACAGGTCAAAAAATAAGCAGAGTTTTCTGTGGCCAAATGTCTTCTCTAGCATCAAGTCTGACCCATTTCCAAATAAGGTAATAATCTCACAGCCTGTTGAACATTGAAAAACTTTGACAGGATTTTGCAGAGGGCAACAAACAAATGATGTTTTGCATGAACGACAATGCTTTTTATTTACAGCCAGCACACATACTTGCAAAGACGAGGGAAAATATGAACTCTCTCACACATTCACACACAAATACATACATAAAAAATGGGCTTCTGTCTTTTTCTGTTAATCAATTCAATCATGAGGTGTTGGGTCAACTCATGGCTACAGTAGATGATACCAACTAACAGTATTTATGCAGAGAGACCAGTCCCCTGACCAAGTGGTTTCAAAGTGAAATTCTGAACCACACAGCTGTGCTTGCACATGCATGCACAAACATACATTAAATATATTCTACTACTTTTCACTCTTTCTGTTCTACCACTCATCACCTCTCCTCTCCCTCAGCCACTTCTATTTCTTATCACCTTTCTGCACACATCAAATTTTTCCACTGACCATGCATCCACCCTTGTTCATCACTCACTATATTCCCCTCCAACCACATCTCTAACCATATCTCACTCTCCTTCCCACTCACCCTTTATTACATTCCCACTTAGGTGAGGGGTTTTAATCTTCTAAGTTACACAGCACCCCCACTAGTGCTAGTGCCATGAAAAAAAAAGCACACAGTATACAGTAAATTGAATAGTATTACGAAGGCATCCATGCCAAAGCAGACGTTGGACTTAGAGCAGTCGTATCCTACTGAACTGTCTAGCCTAGGTCAGTGTGGAAGATGGATGCAAAATGATGGTGATATACATGTGATAGTTAATACTGACAGTGTACACTAGAAGATAATTATTTTAATGTTTGCATAAGAAATGATTTTTATCACATTAACTCCAAGCACTGAAACTAGACATCATAGTACTGCATAGTGTTGAATCTACAGTTCCTGCTATCATGCTTTCTTTAACAAGTATTACCTCCAGTGTATTCAATACTTGAGTCTATAAATAAAAGAGTTGTCAACTATTCACAGTTAAAGCTTTGAAAATCATCCTTTATAGGTTTGTCAAGTCAATTTTCTAATTTGTAGTGTGTATGTCTGTGTGTGTGTGTGAGAGAGAGAGAGAGAAGGGGAGAAGAAACTGGAAGGAAAAATGTGAGTAAAAAATACCTGTGAAAATGGAAAAAAAGGAAAATTTGAATAATTTAAATTTGAAATTTTATTACCTTGCATTCGGTCCAAGTCATCCTTGCTTACAGGTGAGGCGCTGTTCAGGTGCTGGTAGATGACTTCTAGGCACTTAATATTGGTCTGACAAGTAGCCAGCAGTTCAGTCTGCAGAGAAAGGGATAAATATAGAAAAAGATAAATAACTAGGTAGACAGATAAAAGGAGAAAGCATTTAGGCAGGTGTTTAAAACAGTAAAGACTCCTTTCAGTCAAGAATGATCATGGGGTTGCATCTAGAAAGTTACCCTCCAAGGCACAAGTTTGGGCAAGGTTGTTTATGGAAGACTGGCAGTTGCCCATGCATATCGGCCAACCCTTTTTCACACCACCGTTGTTATCCAAGTTGCAACTCATTTCTACAGCTGAGTGAACTGAAGCAAGGTGAAATAAAGTGTCTTGCTCAAGAGAACACAACACACAACCTGGACTGGGAATCAAATTCACTACCTCATGATTACGAGCCCGATGCTCTAACCACAGAGCCAGGTGCCAGCAGATGTCTAGGCAATAAAGACAAGAGTAAAATAAATTGTACTGTGCAACAATTGTGGCCCACATATACATACAAGAACAGTTCTGTTCTCAACATTGGTGTACATTCTTGTGTGAATGCTTAGAAACACATACTGACATCTAATGGATGGAATTCGATTTTTATTCACTAGAGGGGAAATACAATTATCAAAGGGATCAGTCGCTGGCTTCCTAGCACAAAGGTTGCAAATTTGTAGCCTTTTCTCCAGACATTCTGTTATGTCTCTGAGGAAAAGACAATGCAACTAACCCAAAATTTCAGTACAAACAAGAAGCCACTACCTCTTCCATCAGGTCAAAATAGAAGTAGAATTGAACTGACAACAATCTACTCTAAAAGCTCAAGGATAGATTGAACTTTAATATTCATTTATATCTGCATCAGGTGTTAGCTGCAGAGATATTGTATCCTTTAAAACCTCCATGCTTCCTGAAATTCACTACACCTGATATCACCCCCTTCATACGCATGCACACATGTATATCATGACTCATACACTGTTCACTTTCCTGACATTTGTACATAATTCTATGTACTATACATATACATTTCATAAATTGCACTGTACACAATAATTTCATCATCATCATTATGTAATTTTGGCAGAATAACCATCCCAAGATCTGGAAGGTACAGTCAATAAGGTTGATTCCAGTACTTAACTGGTACTTAATAACCCTTGAAGAATGAATGATAAATTTGATGCTAGAGAAATTTAAACACAAAATTTAAAGGGATATAACTCTATATGACAAGATTTCTTGACAGCTGACTATCATTACAAAATATGATGATGATCATCATCATCATTGCTTTTATATTGACTTTTCTATGCTGGCATGGGTTGGATGAGATTTTTCAGGGCAGTATTCTATGACTGGATGCCCTTCCTGAAACCAGCCTCTACATAAAAACTACATATGCTGTATATATTCTGGTTTAAAGTTTCAGTCATTTGACTGTGGCCATGCTGGAGCACTGCCTTTAGCCGAGCAAATCGACCCAAGGACTTATTCTTTGTAAGCCTAGTACTTATTCTATCGGTCTCTTTTGCTGAACCACTAAGTTACGGGGACAAACACAGACATGCAAACATATACACAAACATACATACATATATATTTATATATATATACACACGGCAGGCTTCTTTCGGTTTCTATCTACTAAATCCACTCAGAAGGCTTTGGTTGGCCGAAGGCTATAGTAGAAGACACTTACCCAAGGTGCCATGCAGAACCAGAACCATGTGGTTGGTAAGCAAGCTACTTACCAATAATAATAGTTTTGTAATATAGGTACAAAGCAATAAGGTGGTGAGCTGGCAAAATTGTTAGCAAGCCAGACAAAATTAGTGCATTTCATCCATCTCTATGTTCTGAGTTCAAATCCTGCTAAGATTCACTTTCTGTACCTTTTAACCTTTTGGGGTCAAAAAATCAAGAACCAGTTAAGCATTGTGATCAATGTAAACTTCCCCACCTCTCAAAATGGCTGGCCTTGTGCCAAAATAAGAAAAGAACTTAGGCTCAAGGCCAGCAGCTGAAGGAAGAGGGTTAGTTGATACTGTCAACTGCAGGGCTTTAGTGGTATTTTATTTTTACGTCTCTGGACAAATGAAAGGCAAAATTGACCTTGGTGGGATTTGAATTCAGAATTAACCTTTTTGTTACTCTTTTATTTGTTTCAGTCATTTGATTGCAGCCATGCTGGAGCACCACCTTTAATCGAGACTTATTCTTTTGTAAGCCCAGTACTTATTCTATCGGTCTCTTTTGCCGAACCGCTAAGTAACGGGGACATAAACACACCAGTATCAGTTGTCAAGCAATGCTAAGGGGACAAACACGCAAACACACACACGCATATACATACATATATACGACGGGCTTCTTTCAGTTTCCGTCTACCAAATCCACTCACAAGGCTTTGGTTGGCCCAAGGCTATAGTAGAAGACACTTGCCCAAGGTGCCACGCAGTGGGACTGAACCCGGAACCATGTGGTTGGTAAGCAAGCTACTTACCACAAACCACTCGTATTTATTATGAGATGCTCAGTATTTCTTTCAATTACTTTAAATATAACTAAAGAATTTAGAAAAAAATAACTTAGTTATCATTCAGCTAGTGTTAGGAACAAATTGTGACTAAGGTTTGGCGGAAGATTTGTACTCAGAGCCAGAGCTGGTTTCAGCCAGGTTGGTAATGAAAGGGTTAAAGAACTGGAACCAAATATCAGATATTTCTTCCAATACTCTTATGATTCAGCCTATCCATCACCCATCTGATAATTTCTAAATAAGATACAAGGCCTGCAAATTGGTTAAAGGGAGGTCAGTTGATGCCATCAACCCCAGTACTTGCTGGGGTACTATATTTTAAACCTACCCTCACACACCAAGGTGAAGTTGACTGTTCTTGAAATTAGATTCTGGACATAAAGAACTGGAAGAATATTGCAAGGTATTTCTATAAAAAAAAAAAGATTCCAATTTTGGCACAAGGTCAGCAATTTTAGGAGAGGTGACTAGTCTATTACATTGACCCCTGCATTCAACTAGTACTTACTTTGGTTTCAAATTTTGGTACAAGGCCAGCTATTTTGGGAGAGAGAAAAGCCAGTTTTCTTGACCTCTGTGCTCAACTGTACTTATTTTGTTGACTCCAAAAGGATGAAAGGCAAAGTTGGCAGCAAAAGAGGAGGAGGTGGAGAAGGAGAACGACAACAACAAAAATAATAATAATAATAATAGGCAAGACTTACATATCGGCCGGTGTTCAAATACAAGCCTGTGTCTTTCTTTTTCTTTTGTAACGCATGATCTGTGACTTTCAGTTGGTTGGAAGATTCGTCCAGAACATGGTAAAAGTCATCCAGATCAGAGTCACTATCATCACACGGTGCTAAGCGGGAGCACTGTAGAAGAAAAAAAAAAAAACAAAGGTTTTGTCAGCATCAGTGTAAAGGGTGACATGATTGTGTACAGACAGACAGTCTGACACAGACATGTGTGTATGTGTGTGTATATATGTAGGTAAAGACATAAACAAGAAGCAAATTGGTGGGCAACTGGGTAGTTACTTAGCAGTGAATAGATTTAGAATGTAGAAGAAAAAATAGTGGCTGAACATTTTAAAGGTAGCAAGCAGGTGAGTATACATCATCATTGACACCTAAGCCAGCCTTGATTAAGCAAACCTATGACCAAAAGTAATCCAGGTGTGATGATTCCATGTGCTGTAAAACCAACACCACATCATTTATGGTGTTTGTTTCTAAGACAATGCAATGTGATTTGAGAAAGATTTGGCAGCTACTTCTAGCAGGCTGAGCAATTATGTAGATGCTTCTTCATTGAGTCATGCATATATGGTAAAAATAGATGGATAACATATCACTAAATTCTTGTAAACAAATTATTGCACAAATTCTTGTGAACGTTTGTGTGTGAGCGTTTCCCTATGAGTATATGTCTCAGTATCTGCAAATGTATGTGTAAATGGGAATATAGATATAAAAACATAAGAGAAGAGCATCTTGCTATAAAATCTCACCATGAATAAGTTTCCAGCCAACCCATGCCAGATTGGGAAAGTGGATGTTAAGTGATATGATGATGATGATATATTGTACATATTTTTAACCATCCACATTTTTACAGCCATAATTAGACATAGGGATCAGATATGTGAATGCCCATGCATATATAAGTGTGTGTGTGCACATGTGTGCATATGTGTTTAAGTGGGTGCATAAATGTTAATTGGATTAGATAAATGCATGTAAGTGCACACACAAATTTACACGTGTAAGATTGCATTTAAAAACATCAAAATAAATGCGATAAAATTATAATCCTTGTTAGAATGAGGGTGAATAGGGTAAAGCAGGGTGGAAGTCATGCTTAAATATAATTTACATGAAAAAAAAAAAAAAAGGAAGGAAAAAAAATGTTTTCCTGTTGAAAGGCACAGGTGATTCCTTTTGTACAGGAACAGGAAATAGCTGATTAAGGGGGCTAGATTTCATGTACTATGCAACAGGTCAAATGTAATGAATAAAAAGTAGTGGTGAGAGGAGGTAGTGACTGAAAGGCAGCAGCATTTTGACTACAACTGCTGTTGTCCTTATTTAAAGCACATTTCCTCTGTTATTGCTAATCTATTATCAAAGACAATCCTATCTGGTTTTCAAGGACTACATTAATCCAATAAGTATTTCTTTTTTGTTTTCTCTTTCTTTCTTTTTTTTTTTAAAGATGATCAAGTATGGCATGAAGGAGATTGAGCAGCAGTTTCTAGCAGGCTGAATGAGCATGTGGCAGTTTTCTTCTTTGCTTGACTGATGTTGCTTTTACCTTTCAATTCACCTCTAGTCAGGTCACATTTCATGCTGTCATTGGTTCTAGCTATATTAAGACTGCTATATAAGACTTACCTATTCATCAATCCATTCATTCTAAGGTTCTGTCAGTCAAGGTTGACCAAGCATCTTTACGCATATGCACAGACCTAAGGTGTTTCTGTGTGAGACAAGTAACTTCCCGAGCATGCAAGCCTCTCCTCTCCAGGCTACTGAAGATTGTTCAAAGGAAAAGTTGCTGCTTAGGGTCTATGTAGTTTTGTCACAGGTATTGCTGTCACAACACAGAGAACATGAACAGATACTGCAAGGCTGCCAATCTGACATTTTATCAATCCCATCAATCCACAGCCCCTGGATTGGAACTGATTTTATTGATTGTAAAAGACAAAAGGCAACGTTGGCTGACCAAAGTCAGATTTGAACTCAAGGTATAAGTAGTCGGGGAAAATACTGCAAGGCAGTCTATCCAAAACTTCTTGGTAGTCTCTTAAGTTCAAGAAAGATGATACCACCATTTCCTGCTGGACAACTTGCACAGATGATTTGTTTGTAGCAATCAAATGTTTGTGTTGTACATCATCTTAGTCCCATCATCAAACTGACATTGTCTGTACAGGTGAATGATGTAACACATGTCAGATATTCCAGAGATCAGAGAGCAATGTGAGATGAAGTGTTTCGCCCAAGAGCACAACACACCACCCAATCCAAAAATCAAGACCACAATCTTCTGATCATGAGTGTAACACACTAACCACTAGGCCACGTGCCCTCAACACCTAACACTAACCACACAACCTATCTCAATAGCTTACGCACACACCCCATTTACATTAGCTACACAAGTTACAGTTCAGATGAGCAGCATTATAGTTACTATACAATAACTGGCATGCCTTTCACTTTACACCAGGTGCTTGACGTATGTAGTACAATGGCGCACACACTCCCATTTATGTCAGAATCACCAGTTACGGTTCAACAATCAATAAATAAATTAAAATACAATTTTAAACTATATTTACTGCATTGTAACATAACATATATATATATAGATTTTAATTTAATATGCAATACCATTTTATTCTTATTTATACTCAATGGTTAAAAAGTTTACTTTGCAACTACAGGCATCTGGGTTCAATCTCACAGCGTGGTATCTTGGGCAAGTGTCTTTTACAATATCCTTGGATTGACCCAAGATTTAAGTAAAATTAGATGGACAGAATCTGTGGAAGCTTGCTGGATAGATCACACCTGTAATCCAGAGGTCCAGCTTTGTCACATGCTCAATCTCCTTGGGGATTACATTAAGAATACATGTAACTGTGGAATACTCAACAAGCTACATGCTAATTCAATGGACAGGTTGATCAGTTGATTGAACTGAAAAATCATAGTGGTAAATTCTGACTGAGTTATTTATACATAATTAGAGTCTGAACTATTCATGAATATTTAGAGCCTGAATTACATTCACCAACTTAAACAAGGAGACTGTCCAGAAGAGTTGCAGGAGGTTCTGAAGTCGTCTGGAGGCTGTGGTTGAAGCCAATGGCGATTTTGTTGAATAAATTTATTTTTTAGTGTTTCAAGATATTGCTATGTAATTTTGGTAAATGTATCTTAAAATGAGATGTCAGTGTTATTTTCATATTTACGTAATTTAGACGTCAGTTTATTCACTGCACTCTGTGTATATATGTGTGTGTGTATATATATATATATTTACATACATACAAACAGATGTGTATATGTGTGTGTGTGAAGGACAAAGACTTTTGAGATATGTATATTGCAAAGGAAAATAAATAGTAAAACAATTTGTTCTGAGTGAATGTTGTTTTTCTCTTCTTTGAACATAAAGACACACATATATTTGTAGAGGTAGATTGTCAGCCTGTCATGAAATTCATACTACAAGGGAAATTAAAGGGTATAGAATAGCTAAAGGCTAGAAAGAAAAAAAAATGGCAGCATACTGGTTGGTATTAGGGGTTACTTAGCTTTTATTCCAACAAAAAGTGTGTTTGGGGATGGGAGAAAAAAGCAAAGCAAAACAAGTATTTATCTCCTCCAAATACCGAACAATGGTAAAAACCATAAACTTGGTTTGAAGGCAAATTGTTCGGTATTTGGAGGAGATAAATACTTGTTTTGCTTTGCTTTTTTCTCCCATCCCCAAACACACTTTTTGTTGGAATAAAAGCTAAGTAACCCCTAATACCAACCAGTATGCTGCCATGAATTCTACAAAAGCTGTGTGGCACACAATGCTTTATGAGTGAATTTGTCAGATGCAAATTGTGGAGGCCTGGTGTGTGTGTGTGTGTATACACAAACACACACACACAATATATATACACACACATATATATATATGAGCCTTTGTGTTTATCTTGCACCATAGGTCGACAACTTGTGTTGGTTTGTTTACATTTCCATAACTTGGTTTGACAAAAGAAACTGATAGAATAAGCAACAGGCTTTAAATAAGTACTGTTGCTGGTTTTACTTAACTAAACCATACAAGGTGGTGCTCCAGCATGGGCAGGGTTCAATGTCTATAACAAGTAAACTGTTAAAGATGAAAGCACACTTGTTCAACAACATTTTTTTTTTTTTTTACATAAAAATGGAAATTATACAGGACACATAAACATACCATTCTATTAATTTAACTGCAAAGTTTATAAACACGAGGAATGTCTATGCTTGGATAAACTTCACTTAGGTTACTACTCCTTCAATTCAGCATATTTTTAACCACCCACAATAATTCTGTTTTTTTTTTCTGAACCACTGTCCTATTTAAACTATTTTATAGTTATCTCAAATTATTCTGTTGAAATTTCCTTCTAATCACAGAAGCAGTAAGAGTGAATCCTAATGAGATTTTGAATACTGAAACAAGTCAGTAAGAATATAATCCAAGCACCATCACCCCAGATTTTGCTGCCAATTCTGCATTGGACAAATTCCAGATGGATAAGGCTGAATTTTTATTTATTTAACAACACTTCTCTGGGCCCTTAACTCCCAGTATGTCAGAGCCACTGACATACTGTCATGACTTTTGGCATTTTAATACTGGCCAAACCCCATCTCTCCAGCCCTGAACATGACATATTTCTGTGTGTGTGTGTGTGTGAGAGAGAGTGAGGGTTTAAAGGAATTAAGGCAGAGCTGAATTTAGCAGGATTGAAGCTCAGAGCAGATGTAGAGAGCACCATAATCTAATAACTATGCCAACATGCTACCTATTGGTGCTATTTAAATATAGGCAGAGGCCTATATTTTTATGAGAAGTGGACGGCATAAGATATGGTCCAGCATCAGGTGGGTTGCGCTATTAAAAAAAAAAAAAAGCAAACTCAAGGTCATTTATTGCTAAGCATACCATTCAGAAAGCCAAGGGCCACAGTTTGTCCAGGACTGCTTTGACCCTTTAGCATTCAGATTACTGTCAAATGTAATGCTTATTTATTCACATTGTTTTGAATTAATCATGTATTGTCGCATAGCTTTTGAGATTTTGATGATGGGATTGTTTATTGTTTATATGATGGGATTGTAAGTGTGAGAGGCTGAACCTGGCAGGTTTGAACATAAAAGCAAATAAAATATCTGGGCCAGATATGCTAAAAGGTTTAATACAAACACACACACACATGCAGCATCAAATCAACCAGTCATGCAAGTGAAATTTAGCAGAGGGAAATCCTGTAGAAATGTTTTGAAGAGACTATCCCTGTTTGTGGGTGGTAAGGTTTAATTCATGGTTTAACACAACTTCAAACCATTACCATGTCCCTGACCTGGGGATAACTTACTCCTATCAGTCATGGGTACTGCACTTTCCCCTCTGATGATCAAGTCATTAAAAAAAAAAAACATCTCCCAAAATTTTCAAAGTGTGTTTATTGTTCAAAATTAAAGCCAGTGTTATTTTAGATTGGAGTTGAATAATTTAGTAGTTTATCCTATTCAAAATGAAAATATCTTTATTGCTGGTACTGTGTATTGTGTATATACCTGTATGAAAGGAACCATGTTCATGTCTACGAAGTAAATACAGGCTTGTCTGTGTGTGTGTATATGTGAAAGTTGAAGAGTGTGTGTGTGGGTGGGTGGAGGAAGGGAGTAAAAGTGTTCATGAAAAGGTCTGTATGTCTCATGCCAAAAAAAGGTAGAGGAGGCAACAGGTTTTGACAAAAAAAATACAAAAGAACCCAAACAAAGTACATGAAACAATAAACAGGTCAGTGAAGGTGACAGTAGGCCAACAGAGCAGGTTGAGAACATACTGAAAGTATCTAAGTTTACATCTCTTCCTATCTAATAGTAGTAATAGCACACCTACCTAGTCATGAGCTAACAGTTCATGTAGACATCCAACTGAAAACATGACTTTTGAACTCTTAGGGTGGGGAATGATTTGCAGGCCCCAGTTCAGTTAAGATGACAAGCCATTTCTAAGGATTTCATTTCCACTTAACAGGGATACCCAATTAGTTTCTAATCAAGTCACTGGCCAACAATGATTTATCAAATGTGTCAGCAAAGATGTTCTAGCCATGACCATCCTGACTTTTATCAATGTGTGCTACAATTTTTAAAAAACATCCCTGTGATATAAGAGAGATATGGCTGCTATTTCTAGAAGGCCAAGTAAGTCGAAGTGGCTGGCCCCTTTAGTATTATACCACTTTTCATTTATACATAGATACACAACTAAATAATTTATATAAAATACACATGGACACACAAGTATAAAAGACAGTTGTATCTTGTTGAAGTACATACATATCTGCTTCAAACTTTTAATATTTAAACCGATCATATCTGGCTTAAATATTCTGTTATATGTTTAACCTGGCTAGATCTGGCCTCTTATACCTACCCTACAATATCATTCTAAAAATTTAGAATCACATCAAAATTTTAGAGCTACAAGATAATACATGATTAATACAGAATGATGTGAACAAATAAGCATTACATTTGACAAAGTAATCCCTCTCTCTCTTTCGGAGAGGCACTGAGCAGCTATACACACACATACACACACGGCAGTAACTCCCGCCTACCGAATTCAATCACAAAGCTCCGGTTGGCTTGGGGCTATAGTGGAAGACACCTACCCAAAGTGCCACGCAGTGGGACTGAACACGAAACCATGTAGCTAGGAAGCAAGCTCCCTAACCACACAGCCATGCCCGCACCTATAAAACCTGAATGCTAAATGGTTAAGATACATGTTTTGATTTAGCTGTTTAACTTTGTGAAAATTTCATTTTGTTCAACAGTCTTATATCCATTTCCTATCATAAACAGACACTGATATAGATAGAACAAATATGCAATAGTTGGATGTTCTCTAATGGAACCTTATTTGTTAAAGTTAAATCTAAACTGTTTCCTGTTCTTATCGCTAAAACAATTTGCATGACATACAGAGAGGGTTGGCATAGAAAAAAAACTTTCTATTCTTTACCAACTTGGAATAACAGCTATAGAAGAAAGGACTTGCAATTGCCTTGGAAACTAAGTGGTGTTGGATTTAGTTAAAAAAAATTTTTTTTTATAGTTGAAGATCAGATAGAAATAAATAAACAATAAGCATAAATCCTCATTCACAAGATTTAAAATTTCACCTTTTCTTTTGTTTCAGAGTAAGGTGAAAGGTAAAGAGCTGGATGTTGCTTTAATAATTCTGCCACCATGCTGCCTATTGGTACACATTATCCATTATTGAAACACAATGCTCAATGTTTTGTTATTTTGGCAGAGTCATTATGCCAATGTGCTTTACATTTTTTAAAGACAGCAGTGTGGTTATAAGGGAGATATGGCAGCTAATTCTAGGAGGCCAAGCAACTAGACATTTCATCTATATAGATACACAACTTATAAGTAATTCATAGATTTGCATAATGTGACTAATGAAAAAAAATCCATGAAATTTGTAGGTCAGTTGAATGTGATCATCTGGCTACTTTAGATATAGGTGCTAAAGTAAAACAATATACTCAGCAGCAGTTAATAATTTATATTGGAAAACAAGTTTATTTCAGTGTAATTAAGTATTGTCATCATCATCATCATCATTCCTTAATATCAGTTTCCATGTTGACATGGATTGGATACATCTTTGTAATATAATCATATTACTGGTATTCATTTCACCAACTCCTGAATGACAACATCTAAAGTCAACCAACATATGCCAGTGTAAATTAAATTTAAAAGAATTATGTATCACACTAGATTATTATTATAAAGAATTTACAATAATTTGTTATTTACTGTATTCAATGGCATTTTAAGATGCACACTTTTTCCCATAGAAAAAAAAAAAAGACTCAAAAAGTCATGCCAGGTACACTTAATGCAATAAAAATGTTTTTTTCCTGAATATGTACAACAAAAGTTGGAGTGTATCTAATACGCCCATGTGTCTTTTATGCCATCAAATATGGTACTTCAACAATTCCGTTGGTCTAGCAACAATTTTAACCATGAAGTAACTGACAATATCAGTGGTTCCTAAATACTGGTGTCCCTGTGTGATGTAACAAGGGGCACCATGAAATGAATGAAATATCTTTAAAAAGTGTAAAAAATCATACAAACTGAAATTCTAAACATAAAGTCTTGATGACCAAAGCTTCATTAATTGAATAAAAGTCTAATTAGTATCTTTTATATTTTACTTATTTTGGTCACTGCACTGTGACCATGCTGGATCATTGTCTTGAAGGGTTTAGTTGAGCAAATCAACCCTAGTACTCTTTTTTCTTAAAGCCTGATACTTATTCTAGCAGTCTTACTTGCTGTTGTTAAGCAACAAGATGGGTAAGGGTGATTAGGTGATTGTCTTGGGCTTAGGGGCGGGAGACCCCAGATCTTGGGGGGGAAAAAAAAACTTTGGTCGTCTTGTTGTAGCCGAGGGCTCTTCGTTGACGCCCTACACCACTGGGAGGTGGCCCTCGAAGTCGCTGGAAATGGAGATCTCCAGGTCCAAATTCTTGAATGGCAGTCTTACTTGCAGAACCGCCTGGTTATGGGGATGCAAACAAACCAACACCAGCTGTCAAGTAACGGGAGGATGGACAAACACAAAGAAACACACACACATGATAGCCTTCTATGCATCGTCTGCCTTTCAAATTCACACACAATACATTGGTGAGCCAGGGGCTAAAATAGAAGACATTAGGAACTACTAGGGTAAATATTCACCTCTACCTCCTGCTATTCAATGAAATTACAAGCAAATAAAGCTGAGGAATTAAAAGTTAAAGATTGTATGATAAATATTCATGCTCACATGCCTAAATCTCTTATATTATCCCTCACTGTCGACCCTAACGCCACCTGAATTATTATTTGTACTTTGCCCTCCCAGTATTTCAATTTTTTCTTTTTTTAAAACTTTTTGTAAATCTTTACCTTTCCAGAATCTTCATCACTCTGCTTTGCAACAACTTGTGTGATTATAGTGTTGTTGGCAGACACAGGTGATAATTCCTCTTCAAACTCCATTTCACCTGACCACTGAAGAGCTGGTTCTGTAGCTTCATCACTGACTGTGGGATAGAGTGGTGCCTAAAAATAGGAAAACATAATAACAACAACAAGTTTCAAACTTTAGTGCAAAGTCATTAATTTGGGGGGGAGGGGGAAAGTCGATTACAGTGACCCCAGTGCTCTACTGGTACTTGTTTTATTGACCCCGAAAGGATGAAAGGTGAAGTCAACCTCGGTGGAATTTGAGCTCAGAACATAAGGATGGACAAAATGCCACCGAGCATTTTCCATGGCATTTAATAATACTTTCTACTAAAAGCACAAGGCCTGAAATTTTTTTTTGGGGGGGGTAGACTAGTTGATTACATCAATCCCAATGTTCCACTGCTACTTATTTTACCAACCCTGAAAGGATGAAATGCAAAGTCGACCTAGACAGAATTTGAACTCAAAACGTAAGGATGAACAAAATGCCAGTAAGCATTTAGCCTGGCGTGCCAAATATAATAAATAATATACAGTACTGGTTAATTAAGGGCCATTTTGGGAGAAATAAATGAAATTCTAGCGAACACAAAGAAGTAATGAATGCATAATAACAAATGGTTTGTTATTTATGTATGAGCTAAATATTTCCATTTTAAATAACACACACACACACACACACACTTCTAATCAAGTTTCTACATGTTAAGATCTGTTAAAAGAGTGGCCAAATCTCTCTGAACTGCCCCCACACCTGTATTGTTTCATGTGCTGAGGCAAGAGGTTACAAGATGTAATCCCTAGAAAAACAAGTCATTGCATAGGATTCAAACCCAGAATTTCCCCACTTCAGTCACCTTAGTTTTTCAAACATCCCTGCTCCCAACTTCCATCACTAGGATTAAGTACAGCATGTACAAGTAATCTTTTGAGATAAATGACAAAACACTAAAACTGTGTCTACCACTGACCACTTCAAGTCAGGTAGTTTTATAGCACCAAACATTAGCTCAATCAAAACTTAGTAAATTTATTTCTCCTACATTGTTAACAAGTCTTTCCTAGATTTGATACCATGATCTCAAATCTTCTGCTAGTGCTTCATACAAATATATGTGTTTTATTTATTTATAAACAACATATGCCTGTGCTCAAGCTTAGATTCTTTCTATGCAAATGAATTTATTCATCAAAGATGCCCATGTCATTTTACTGCCATTAAACTGCCGAATGTTCAGGATGAATGAGAATCGATAAGAAGTAAACGAGTACAATATAAACTGTAGATAAACAAAACAAAAATATATGAAAAGAATATGCACATAGCAACCACAAGTTGCTATGTGCAGGTTGCACAATCTGTTTATTATGTGACTAACAGCCTATCTGAAATGCAGTTTATGCAAATGTTCATGCACCATGCCTTTTATTGTCTCACAATATCAAAGACAATAGTTGCTTTAAAATAGCATTTAGTGTATAGGGAGAACAATTTCTATATATTTCCATCGTTTATTTAAAAATATCACATATTTGTATATACATGTTTATATAGCCAGGTTAAAAAAAAAAAGTAAAAAATAAACAGACATACACATATATACACACACCTTACTCTCTCTTTCCTTGATATATGCGTGCGCATAAATATATCTATACTGACATGTCTGTGTGGATGTGTGCTTGGCTTTTGGGTGTATGCATGAGTGTGTGTGTGTGTGTGTGTGTGCATACACACATTCAAAATGTGACTGCGTGTGTACTGTTGGCGATTTTTTTTCTCTGGATCTTTCCTTCTATGTTTCCGACAAAGAGCTCCGCTTGAAACGTTAAACCCTCCTTCTTTCCTGAGCATCCAATAATACTATATTTGTCCTCGCGTTGTTGTGTTTTTTTGTGCTTTCTTGTTTGGATTAACTTTATATATATATATATATAAAGTTAATCCAAACAAGAAAGCACAAAAAAACACAACAACGGGAGGACAAATATAGTATATATATATATATATATATATATATATATATATATGTGTGTGTGTGTGTGTGTATGTATGTAATTCTTTTTGGAATTGTAATTGTCAAGAATATTTTTATGTTTATATATGAACTGAGACAACAGTACAATGTATCAAGCACTCACATTTTGTATTCAAACTCAAAAGAAAGGAAAAAAAAAAACAAAAAAAATTAACAGTAAAAGAAAAAGAAAATTATCAACAAAGTGGCCAAGTAATGAAGGAGAGAAAGTCAGGTTGTGTATATAGTGTGTTGATGTGTATGTGTACCTCCTTCGTCCATTTCATTCAGCAAGCCTGACACAATGGCTTTGTTCAACCTGCTGCTGCTTACAATACAGAAGCATGGCATAGTCCCACCACCAAAGATAAACCAGTTTATTTTTGAGAGGAAGAGTTCTGTTTAAATACCCATAAAATGATTTAGTGCCAATAATGTCAGGTGTTAACAAGAACTTCATGATAAAATCCAAATCAACATCTGCTCTTGATTAGGATATTCAGGTTGAAGTTCTCATATAGTTTTTAATAGTTACTTGATTTTTTTTTCTTTCACAAAAGCAGTCACAACAGACATTGTTAGTTGAAAAAAGGAGTCTGATGTTGTTTCTTCTAATGTATGAAATTAACAGGGGGTAGAGTAATCTCTCCAGAAGTACATTCTGAGTGAACTCTTTAGTGTTCAGATTACTCTGTTAAATATAATATTTTTTTACTCAAATTGTTTTTAATTAATCCTGGGCTTTCATCTTGTTTTGGGAATTGTCAGTGACTGGGTACCCTCCTTATCTGTTCACAGAAACACTTTCGTTTGTATTTAGTCAGGAGCAAAGGCATCATCCATGACCCTTTACAGGGCCTCTGAGGTGAGAGAGAGAGGGGGAAGTTATCCTCATACCAAAGATACGACCCAAGTGTTTGCAACAGAGTGAACTCCACTAAAGGCATCCAAGGTGTCAGGTAGTGATGTTCAGCTGGATGATTGATTGATGGATTAAATCTACCAGCCATGTAGGCCATGGCAGGATTTGAACTCAGAGTGCAAAGAGTTGGAACAAATACTGGAAGGCATTCGGACTAATAATGTTACAGTTCTGCCAATTCAATCACTTGGAATTGGTTACATTCATTATTGATCTCAAAAGGATGAAAGTCACGGCCGACAGGAAGTGTAGCCACCTCTTCTTCTGACTAAGTCATTAACAGAAAAATATAAAAAAAAAAAAAAATGAATAAATTAAAATACCTGGTAGTTGTCCCAAGCTGTTTCGGAAAAGGAGCCATTACTACCTGGGAAGTACTCCCCATCTGATGCATCTTCCGTAGCAGTTCCATAAGCTCCTGTAAACATCACCAAGAACCAAAATTAATGCTGTGTAAGTTACTGGACAGTTGACTTCTCATATAAAGAAAAATATAACAAGCATAACACATTAACAGACAATATTTGGCTTTTAAACTTGGAATTATTAAACTGAAAGCAAAACATTTCTGATAAATCTAGTTTTGGTTTTATTAGGAAGTGCTATGATGAAACAATTGAAGGTCCATGGCTAAATAACACAAATATTTTTTTAATTTTGATATTCTGTTTCCGGTATTATGTTCAGATTTAACCCCTTACCCAACAATTATTTTGAAAATAAATGTATTTTTTCAGACATATTTTTTAATTGTTTTATTTCACTATGTTTTGAATGGTGATTTCGAGGTATATTTCAAACCTTATTTATTATGAATTTTAATTCAATAATATTGATTTTAAATTACCGCTTTGGGCAGAAACGAGTTAACCCGTTTTTAAACGAAGGAACTCGTTTGCTGTCGATTTTGGCGAGTCTATCTTTTGACGAGTTAACTCGCCAGAGATAGAAAAAAACGATTTCGGTCAAAACGAATATATTCACTTCTGCCGGGTAAGGGGTTAAATAGGTTTAACCATTTCTTTAAAAAGATATAAGTGTTTGAAAAATAAGTGCCACTTCCTTTTAATGGTTAAAGTGATTAGTGTTAAGAAAATGATTTCAGAATGTATAAACATTTAGAAACTTCTGGTTTACACTAGCTATAAGAAATTCACAAACACACACACATACAGATTTAAGCTATATGCACAAGGTACAGGTGAGGTGTTTACATTTTAAAAGAACCCCAGGGAACTACAACAATCAAGAGACTGATTATTTAACCCAAAACAAACTTAGCAGGAAAAAAATTCCAAAGAGAAAACCCCTCTTTGTTTGCAAGGAGAAAGAGGAAGAACAAATATATTGAGAAATTAAAATGGACAGGAAAGGCATTTTGCTTCTATGTATGTATGGACAATGACTGATGGATGCATACTGGGTACAAAATACTTCCACTTTGTAAATAAAATTGGAAGATGGAAAGAGAGAGAGAGATGTCAATCAGATCCTGGAAAATGACATCTATCATAGGACGTCACTATCTTTTTACTTAAATTTCACAGGCAAAATTAGATACTTGATGCTCATGTGGGAAAACATTGATGATCGTTATGAAAATACTTAAGTTGTAATGAGTAAAAGAAAAAGGAATTAAATTAGCTATTAATGACACCAGCAGTGTTTGTAATAAATAATTATAATTAGCACATCCAATGGAAAACAAATTATCAACATCATCATATCACTAATCACTGGGACATGAGATTTGGCTTGTACCATCATATTCTTAATATCTATTAATTCAATTCCAAGTCTTCCTTTAACACATTAGCATTCAGATTATTCTGTCAAATGTTAATGTGAACAAATAATTATTTACATTCTTTTGAATCAATCATACATTATCTCACTACATCAAGAAGTTGATGAAGCAATTATTTTAAGAATGACATTGTAGCATAAGCGTGAGAGGCTGGATCTAGCTGGTTTGAACTTAAAACATGGAGAATATTTAGGTTGGATATGGCCAGTTTAAATGCTTAAGGATTAAGTGAATTTAGGCTTCATTGAAGTAAAAACTTGAAGGTTTTAATGCTATACATAGATGTGAGGTGTCAACAGTCTCAGATACCAAAATAGAAATAATTTATAATTAGAAATATCAATTTGTCATCTTAGAGAAATGAGCAGGTATTTTCTATCACCAACAATTTATATCAAACAAGCTTACCATATTTGGTATAAGCAGTGTTGAGAAGAATATCATGTATTTTTTTGGTACATTGCTATAGAGGAGATGTGGCAACAATTAGCAATTAGGTGGATCTATCTAATGCATAGGTTCTTAACCTTATGTAACTCAGTGCCCCTTTCAATGAATGGGGTTTTAAAAATGTCTTGTTTCATGTTTTTTTTTTTTCTTGGGAGGGAGGATATAGCTATTTGCATAAATATGTTAATTTTTTCTTAACGGAAATTACATAACAGAGTTAGTTAGTGTACAACTAGTTATGTTGTACACTTCAGTGTACAACCAATTATGTTTCTGTACACCAATAATAAGGTCGAACTCATATTCTAATCCTGAAAAACCATCATCATTAGTTAGTGTCTGTATTCCATGTTGGCATGGGTTGGATGCTTTGACACGATCTGACAGGTCACAGGACTGTGTTGAGTTCCAGTGTCTGCTTTGACATGGTTTCTACAGTCAGATGCCCTTCTTAATGCCAAGTACTTTACGGAAAGTACTGGGTGCCTTTAATATGTCATCAGCATGAGTGTAATCATCAAATAACTTGCAAGACATGACCCCTTGTTTGAGGGGAATGTAGTATTCAGGGAAGTAGTTTATGTTGAGAGGTAAGAGTATGCCAGAGGGTTAGGAACAGGTGTCTTGCTGTAGAGAAGATACATGGCTACCCCAGCTGGAAAAGGGGAGAAAATGATGATGGTGATGAGGTGTCAGGATGTACTCTCAAGGTACAAGAGGGTAAATGTGAAGGAGAGTGGTTATAAACTTAAATCCTGAAAAAAACCCAAAAAAACATGACTCTTCTAAACACCTAGCACCTTCTATAGTGCAACCTTAACATAGGCTGGCCTCCTGTGTGCTCACAAGACCCCACACCAAGAGGGAGTTACCAACTAGATTAGAAAAACTGATCTACTACACCAAACCATGAAAAATAGATGTCAAACAGAGTAATGATGATGATGAAGACTGAAGATAGAGATGAGAATTTCCTTCCCATATTTGTAATATTGATGCAACCCGACAAAAATGTTTAAACCATACAATCATGTTTCATGTCAGTGTGAATAGGGCAGTTACTGAAAGTGCTACATCTGTTTGGCAGGCTTCAGTATACAACAATGACACTAAGAAGAAAATTATTAGACAAAAATGTTAAATGCTATGACGGCTACAAAACCAAAACAATACTAACAACTAAAATAACGGTGAAAGGGGAAACATTAAAATGAACCTACCAAATGTGAAATATAAATCAGTGATATCTTTTGTTTCAGGCATTGTCAAAACACACAAAAAGAAAGGACAACAATGGAATATAAAGCTAAATCAAGTCTTGTAATGCTACTTCTCTGAGAGCCAGAAAACAGTATTGTTTATGAATGTAACAGTAGCGAAGATGACCAGTGTAACTTCCAACTAAATATGATATTAAACCGAGAAAGTGATAAAAGGAGTAGTGCTAGTGGTTGCTATAGTAACAATGACAAGTAATCACCATTATCCTGTTGCAGAAGCTGAACATTTCCAAATTATATTAAGGAGAGTTGGAAAGCAAGCACCATAGACAATAGCTGTTCTGTAATGTTGATACACTCCTCCCCTCTGAACATCAACATTTGTCGCAATTAAATTTCATCAATGACCAGTTTTAATGACGTGTGTAAATCCGTATGTTCCTATGATAGTATTTAACCAGGGGTTTTAGGAGGAAGGAATGAGGAGTGGTTTAAGAAGTGAACAGTGAATCTATTGTTAACTAGACTTGTTGAAGTCACAAAGCAGATATGAATGGGATGCTAATATGCATATAGGAGTGGGTTATCATCATTACCATCACTGCCATCATTTTATGCTAGGTTTCCATGCTGGCATGTATCAAGCATGAATTTAACACAGATGCCTGTGTAATTTTGTTGGTAAAATAAATCCTGCACCAGAGGGATTGTTGATGTTGTACAGTGTAGCTCAATAAAGATGAAACAGACCTACAGACACTAAATGAAACCTACAAAGTTCAGTTTTCTCAATTAGTCATTTCTTTTTCTTATTGATTTGAGAGTTCAGTTCAATAGTTTATGGATTTTAAGGGCTAAAATTTGACTCTAGCAAAATTCAAAATCAGATATGTTTTAAATATAAAAAATATCAAAATACTATGTTGACTGTACAATCACTACAAATCAGTTTCCCATCTTCATCATTTAATGTTCATTTTCCATGTTGGCATGGGTTGGATGGTTTGATAGGAGCTGGCCAGCTGGAGAACTACATGAGGCACCAATTGTCTGTTTAGACATAGTTTGCATGACTGGATGCCCTTCCTAATGTCAACCACTTTACAGAGCATAATGGGCAACTATATCATGCTTCAGTTTTTTTTTTCAGACATGGCCTGGGGCTGAAACCTATCATAGTTATATCAGGAGTTCTATTTTTATTATCTAACACATCAGGGGTTCAAGAATTTTAGAGAGAATAGAGTTACCCTTTAGTCACCACTACTCTCAGATCCACTATAGTATGGGATCTAGTTATGGGTCAAATAGCACAAGATGATTTTGTGGCTAAGGTGTACAAGACTTGGAGAAGGGTTGACCCGAAGACATATGTTACCCAGGCTCACTGGTGTGTAGGCATGTCCTGATGTCAAGTGAAACAATCCCTCTCCCTAAGCATTAAATAAGCCCTAGTCTCGAGGGTAAGGCTGAGATAGCAGGAGATAGCAGAGTAAGTTATAAACAAGACCAGCAGAAAGCTACAGGAAACTACTGCGATATCCTTTGGAAGAAAAATCACATATCTTCAGACTTTAGCATAGAGGTCCATGATTGCTAATGCCCGTAAGCATGGCACTGGGACATATATATATATATATATATATATATATATAAAAGGAAGAGAGAGGGGGGCAGTATATTGTTTTAAACAACAAAATATGATGCCCTGCTCTCAGCATTTACAGTATCATTTGGAGAAAGATTTGTTCTACTGCTATTTTAAATAGTTAAATGACTTACATAAAACTAACCTAATTTTTCTTTAGAGGCCAAGCACAATCTATGAACAAAGAAACACAAATGATTCAAAGAACAATACTTTTTAAGGTCAGCATCTAAGTATTGCAAGTTTCTATTTTACTGAACTATTCTAAGATTTAAAGAATAAATTAATCTTTTGTTCAAGCTTATATATTACTTATTTGATTCTTTTGAAACAGATTCAAGCTACCTTCAGTCGTTCATCATCATGAATAATATATTTTAAGCCATAGTCTTAGGAATGATATGCAGATAATAGAAATAAATGAATTGCTCCTGGTTAAGAAAAAAATGCAGAATGAATATGTAACTGAATGCCTGAAGTTAGGACAATGAATGAGGCAACAGGAGAATGTCAGTTTGGGTTGCATAATTTATTTATTTTTTCTGGTAGCTATCAATTGTGGATTTGAATCTTGCCAAAGTAAATTTAGCCTTTTGTCAAACTTGAATTCCTAAATTAATTATGATAACATAGTAAGAAGTACATGATTGAAATCGATACCCTATTAAGCTTAGTAATTCGCTATTACCTCTAAGTTGTGTGCATACACATGCTTTGCAACCAGAATACAAAGAAATAATGTGTGAGCAAAGGTTTAGTCACTTAATACAATGTAATAATTAATGTAGTGATTAATAATTATACTGGGTCTTGGATTCTGGATTGTATAGAATGGCTGGATAGCAGACCTGCCCAACCTGTCCTAGTATGAAAAAAAATTAACATATAGGCGTAGGAGTGGCTGTGTGGTAAGTAGCTTGCTTACCAACCACATGGTTCCGGGTTCAGTCCCACTGCGTGGCACCTTGGGCAAGTGTCTTCTGCTATAGCCCCGGGCCGACCAATGCCTTGTGAGTGGATTTGGTAGACGGAAACTGAAAGAAGCCTGTCGTATATATGTATATATATATATATATAAGTGTGTGTGTGTATATGTTTGTGTGTCTGTGCTTGTCCCCCTAGCATTACTTGACAACCGATGCTGGTGTGTGTTTACGTCCCCGTCACTTAGCAGTTCGGCAAAAGAGACCGATAGAATAAGTACTGGGCTTACAAAGAATAAGTCGATTTGCTCGACTAAAGGCGGTGCTCCAGCATGGCCGCAGTCAAATGACTGAAACAAGTAAAAGAGTAAAGAGTATATTCCTGTTGAAGCACACTGCTTATCTTTCAATTTATTGTGAAAATAATGACGAATACAGTAAAATAACTTCATTATTTAGCTGTTGTTTAGAACATAAATTAATGTGAAATTTTAACGAGAAGTTTAATTTTGAATACTTTAACCCTTTAGCCATCAGATTTCTTTGTCAAATGCATTGCTTATTTATTCACATTGTTTTGAATTAATCAAAGATTAACTTGTAGCTTTGAGATTTCAATGATGTGTTTGGTATATTTTTAGAATGACATTGTCAGTTTGAACAAAAGATTTGGAGAATATTTTGGCCAGATTAATTGCTAAAAGGTTAAAACAGAAGCAAAGGCAGTTTTGGACGGGTTAGTATCAAAAGGATTAAAAAATAATTGAAACTTGTGGACGGTGAATTTCATAATGAACATGGTCGCAAAATGGTTAAAATAAAAAAAATTTCCTAACATACAAAGCTAGAATGAGAGGAGGGGATATTAACATTTGGTATTATTAAAACAATAGGATCAGAGAAACAGTAGATTTCTTTCATAGCAGCCCCTTCTCCTCCTCATTCAACAACATTTGTAAAGAGTTTATATAGGCGCAGGAGTGGCTGTGTGGTAAGTAGCTTGCCTAGCAACCACATGGTTCTGGGTTCAGTCCCACTGCGTGGCATCTTGGGCAAGTGTCTTCTGCTATAGCCTTGGGCCAACCAATGCCTTGTGAGTGGATTTGGTAGACGGAAACTGAAAGAAGCCTGTCGTATATATGTATATATATGTATGTATGTGTATGTATATGTTTGTGTGTCTGTGTTTGTCCCTCTAGCATTGCTTGACAACCGATGGTGGTGTGTTTACGTCCCCGTCACTTAGCGGTTCGGCAAAAGAGACCGATAGAATAAGTACTGGGCTTACAAAGAATAAGTCCCGGGGTCGAGTTGCTCGACTAAAGGCGGTGCTCCAGCATGGCCGCAGTCAAATGACTGAAACAAGTAAAAGAGTAAGAGAGTAAAGAGTAAAGAGCTGGTTGGGCAACAGTAGCATAATGCTGATAATTATTTTATGAAGCTCAACAAGTTATAAAGTCTATAACAGGACACACCAAGCTAAAAACCTGTAAAGTAACTAAATAAATCCCCCTTCTTTACCATTTATGCCTACTTCTTATTGCCTCAGGATAAAAAATAATCCTGAGAGGGAGAGAAAATTCAGGAAATAACAGTGAACACTAGTATACACATGAGCCAATGCAGAAGCCTTAAGAGGTTATTCAATCTGTTAGAATTAGCAGCTAAATCTCCCTTAAATGATACCTACCCATACTAAAAACTGTGGGCCAGTTTGAACATACTGTATATGCCAGCATATAATACGACTGGGTGTACAAGATGACTCCCAGGATTTCCATTTAAAAAGTGGATTTTGGGCTATACTTGCTGTATAAGACTACCCCAAGTTTTTGTGGAAAATAGCTTAAGCACTGAAGGAGCAAGGTTCATTATCTAAAGGAGTTTGGATGAGCTGTAGCTTCTCCAGCGGCCCCTGAAGCCTCTGCTTTTGTGTTTCAATGGTATTTTAACTAAGTTTCAATCAGTTAACTTTGTATGCAACAATTCTGCAGTTTTGGTTGCTTAAAATTTATCCAGTTCTTTTCAAATGTACCTGGCTGGTGTAAACACTACTGTAGTGACATCACTTAGGCGTCGGTTATTTTACAGGAACTAGCATGGTGTCAAGTATACCATAACAACACCATTTACCTGTATGAGAGAGCATTCTAACAAGGCAATGGACCCTGGGACCTGGCTGAACAGGCTGATTGTTTACATTTTCTGTTTGTCAGTTGTTGCAAATGGCGACTGGTGTCTGTCCACTAAATTTGCTGAGATGTTAATATAATCTTACTATTAATGCAGCCTCCCAAACATATAAGTAAGTATCAATAGAAAATACTGAGTTGTAGAACCATTGGATCTATACTTTTACTTGTTTCAGTCATTTGACTGCGGCCATCCTGGAGAACCATTGGATCTATACTTTTACTTGTTTCAGTCATTTGACTGCGGCCATCCTGGAGCACCGCCTTTAGTTGAGCAAATCGACCCCAGGACTTATTCTTTGTAAGCCCAGTACTTATTCTATCGGTCTCTTTTGCCGAACCGCTAAGTGACGGGGACATAAATACACCAGCATCGGTTGTCAAGCAATGCTAGGGGGACAAGCACAGACACATAAACATATACACACACACATAGATACATACATACATATATATATATATATATATATATATACGACAGGCTTCTTTCAGTTTCCGTCTACCAAATCCACTCACAAGGCATTGGTTGGCCCGGGGCTATAGCAGAAGACACTTGCCCAAGATGCCACGCAGTGGGACTGAACCCGGAACCATGTGGTTGGTAAGCAAGCTACTTACCACACAGCCACTCCTGCGCCTATGTGAGTGTTTTATGGTGTTCTCCATCAATATGTGCAAGTAGAAAATGCTGCACTGTAGAACCACAGGGTCTATGTGAGTGCTTTACACGGTTCTCCATTGACATTGGTGCTACTCTAAACCACAGGAAGTTAAGGTTCAGATTTTATACGGGGTATGTAAGGCAACCTCTAGTTTTGGGGTGATTTTTTTAAAGTTCAAATTCCATCCTGTACGCTGATATATATGATAATCTGAGAAACACAATGCTTGAAAGGAGAATGGTGTGACCATTGATGATAAGGCTGCAGAAATAGGGCTGACCTGGAGTTAATAACCTGAAGAACATTCAAATATAAAACAGATATTGCAACACCTAATATAAACATTTGCAAAGCCATTAAAACTAAAATAACTGATAAAAATCTTTATATATAAAAGTGAAGTTGTGTGAGTGTCTGTCTCCTATGATTTAGATTCCTAACTACTCCCACATTTTGCGGTGCAGTTTAACCAAAAGCGGGTATCTTATAGTCGTGATTCATATTGAGCCCTTCTGGGTATTAGCGCGCGTCTACGATGAGTCTGTGATTTAAAAAAAAATTTACCACCATTTTTCCCCATTTTAATGCATTTTTTTGCTATTGTATAAGGGAAGTAACTCTCTAAAATGCTTATATAGTTATTTCCCTTACAAACTCGAGCAACGCCGGGCGATACTGCTAGTAATATATAAGTAAAAACAAGAGTATAAACACTATTATTTTTCACTTAGATTTATAACTTTTTGTTTTAGCATTCTAGCATCGGCTTGAGGAATTGGTAACTGTTAACACTACTCCTGGCATGCTTATGCATTCTTTACCCTCTTTAGCTTTCCATTGTTTATTTTTCTGTCTTGTGTTTTATTTACTATGCATGAACTTTTGGGCTACCAATGTTGTCTTTCTTCATTTGACTTATTGCTATTTCTATTACCTCTTTTACCCTTTTCCAAATAGTAAGGCACCTAAGCTCATTATTATTACTTTTAAATTATACATAGAAACACTGAAAATAACTTACCTCCACTTTCAGATTCTGTATCGCTTGTACCCGAACAAACGGTTGTGTTTTGTAGTTGGCGTGCAAGTTCTTTTGTCTCAGATTCGCTCTCAGAACGATAACTTTGTCCCATTAAGCTTTCTCGAGATAAGCTGCTCAGAATTTGGCAGAGTTTTGGAAAGTCATTTTCAAGTTTACGTTTCACACCTGGATGAGACAGGGCATCATCTGACGTTGCATGAAGGGATTTCAAAATATTTTCTTTCCTCTTTAATCTAGGAAATGTAGCAGATGCGTAATCAAAGGATTGATTATTTTTAGTTGGAGTTGATACCTCCTGGGAACGCAACTGGTCAAGAGCACTTTCAGATATGAAAAATGGTTTCAAGTCAAGACCATTGCTTTGTTCATAAAGCTCAATAACACTCCAAGGCCTCTCTTTATTTCGTCTTCCTTCTCTTTGAATAAGGAGTGATGAATGCTCTGGTACTCTGGCAGAGTCTACTTTATCATTACAAAGAGAATGTGGATGCATGGCTCGTTCATATAGGTTATCCTGGCTGTCTTCACTGGCAGTAGAAAACTCATCTGAGCCATCACTGTCTCCACTTTCTTCTCCACTTGCATCACAAGAACTTTCAACAGCATTTTCTGCATCTCCGCCAGACCAAGAAGAGCAGCTGGAGAAAGCAGGTTTGTGGCCTTTTTTTATCTTTCTTTTAGACTTTTGTGAGGAGCTGCAGCTCTCTGATGCTGTTGTTGTGGTCGCTATAGACATGTCTGGGGACTTGTCAGTCCCTGAGTCAGATGCTGTCGATAATTCTTTCCCTGATGATTGTTCCATGCTGTTTTTCTCTGGAGTGAAACATATTTTATCAGCTGTAGAACTGATTGTTTCAATCTGTAAAGGTTTATCAATATTTTCACTAAAGTTACAACTTTGAGTCTGTATATTGTTGTTGCTAATATCAGCAATAACACCAGAATCAGTGGTCTTGTTGAAACTGTAGGTGGAAAATTTTGGTGTATTATTATCATCATGGGTTGAATCTGTAGACCAATCAGTGTCAAGAGTGACCATTTGATAAAAATGCTGATTTGAAGAGTTAATATTTCCAACTTTGGACGGATCTTTAATACTGTAAAACTTTTGAGTCTGTAGCGGAGAGTTTGAAAGTATATTCTTGCCAACATTGTTATGGTCTTCCAGTTTTTTGAATGGGTTAGCATTGTCTTGATAAAGTTGTGCTTTTTCCAAAAACATATTTTCTCTGTTCATGCTCAAAATATAGTCATCATGCTTGCCATAAACCAAGTCATTAGTCTGTTTTTCACAGAATCTCCTCACCGAGTTGTTTTCATTAGGTTTTCCAGGCATGCTTTCTTCTGTTGATTTACCAAGCTTTGTTTGCAATTTGTAGTCAGATTCGTCACCTTGGTCACTTAAACTACTACCACCTACATCATGAACATGTTCTTCACTGGATTCATAATGTGTTTTAGAGGATAGGTTTCCTGGCCTAAGAGGAGTTTGGCCCCAGAATTTAATAGGAGAAAAGGCTGATAAATGATTGGTATTTTCCAGTTTCTGAAAACAGAAACAAATAAATATAAATTATATATGCACATTTGAATTTACAAATAAGAAAAGTACTCAATACAGAAATAGAGAGCAATTATTTATTTGTTGTCATGCTGAGATTATTTTTTACTACTATTCAGAGTAATCTATAGTATAAAACAGAATTATCTCATATATCAAAATAAATATATACTAATTCCTAAATTATTCACACCAGTACAAGAGGGCCATTAGTTTTATATAAGCTGGTATTGACACAATGTATGGTGACATGGTGCGTATATATAATTTATCTACACATCTAAAAAACATATCTACACTCTGATAAAATATCATAGAATATATATGTATGCATGAGTATATGTATATATATATATATATATATATATGTGTGTGTGTGTTGCTTTATTTTCGTGTCATTTCATTCAAGTCATTATACCTTCAGATATATGTAACATTAAGTAAACAAACAAATAAAACAGGATAAATGGAACATGGAATAATTTTTTAAAAACCATTTTGAAGTTACACAACAAAATATACATTCAAACCCAATTTCTATAATTATACCTGATATTGAATACACGGCAAAAAGCTTATGATGTAAAAAAAAAAAAAAAGCTGTTTTATAGATGAGTCCTGATTTGATACATTAGTTGAGCAGGTACTGTGAGACCAAATCTAATAATAATAATGATGATGATGATGATAACAACCAACAAATGGTTGAAGGAGATAAAAAAATGAAAGTCCTGTAGAGCTTTTACAAAAGGTTTTCCTCTTAGGAAAAAGAAATACAATCAGAAGGGTTTTGAGCACTTAATGTAGGTATGACTGGAATACCTCTCAACACAGGTTTGTTTGATCAGGGAAACACTCAGAAGCTAAATGAGTTTACCTGATAAAACTGTTACACTATATTAATCCTTCCATTAACATATTTTCTACTGAAGTACACTACCCATGCTTCAATTAATTTTTAAAAATAATGAAGAATTTAGCAAAATAATTTATGATACAAAACTTCCTGTTTTAGTATGTTCTAGATTAAAACTTATCAAAATTTCATGTTAATTTATGTTCCAAATACTAGTTTTAACAATGACGTATTTTTCTAAATTATTAAAAAAATAAATTGAAACAAAGGTAGTATATTTCAGCAGAAATGTGATAGTGAAAGGGTTAAAATAGGAATTTTGTACAATAGGACCAAAGGGCAGTCTCAGGTATGTTAATATCAAAAGAGTTAAACCTATCAATAGTGTCTAAAAGTTACAGGCAATAATTATTTTAAAGAATGAACTATCTACTTTCTGGAATGTGATAATGAAAACTATATCAAGATTGATAATGATATCTTTCAGTGGCAATGAAGAAGATAGGACTTGGCTGAATACCTCTGACATTAGAAATAGAGATGTCTCTTATGTCAAGTGCATTATAAATAGCTACTATAATTTGTAGAAGGTGAAATAGTAGTTTGAAATAAAACAGTTGTATAGTAACACGAAATAAAGGAGAATTTTCTTTATGCATATTGGCAAATGAAATGCAAGAGTCAAATATTCTGCTCTACAACAACCTATTACAGATAAGTTGTGGAAGATGTATACAATAAATATATAAATATAATACTGACCAAGAGAGGTTTAATTTAATGTTGGAGTTCTGAAGAGACACACACACACAGCTAACCATGTACACAGCACACACACACACAGAGAAATGCATGTACACACAATATTTATTATGAAATTAATCAACGTAAATATTAGTTTCAGCAGGAAGAGGAACTGGAGGAGGGCAGATAATAAGAAACTAAACACAAAGAAAATAAAAGCGTATAACTGAAGCAAAGTGAGTGAAACAGCAATCTATTTTAGCCAAACTAATTATAGTGTGCTATATTAGTCATCATAGCCAGTAAAGTAATCAAGATATAACAACACTGTGTACACACAACAGTTTATGGTCATTCCAGTTCAATGACAAACAATGCATGAAATATATCACCTGAATTCTTAATTTTTTCAAAAACTACAAAGAAATATTTATATTTTGTCCTTTTTGAGACTATATTACTTACAAATAGACTGTGTACATGTTACAATTAATTTTCAATCTAATCAGGATCTATGAAGCTTTTGATAATTACTAAAACCTATTAATATGGGTATTAGTACAATACCTGTTTTTTTTCCCCTATTACAGGTGCTTATATGCCCTAATATTACACTATTTTCTATAGTCAATATGAAGGCTTATAATTTTCTATACAGTGATCCCTCGTTTATCACGGTAAATTGGTTCTGAGACCGCCCGTGATAACTGAATTTCCGTGAAGTAGGGACACCATATTTACAGTATTTATTTAACGTGTATTTGGACTTTTAAAACCCTCCCTGTACTGTCAACAACCCACCCATTACAGTAATCTATTAATAACAAGGACAACTGTTAAGCAATAACACTTTAGATTTAAAAAAACATAAAGATTGTTACTGTTACACAGGCCAGTTACAAAATAGAAAGCTGTAATTCGTCGTCTCTCCCTAGTGCACCAATCACAGCCTGTCTTAAGTTCAAATACCCCTTTACTTTACTTTACTTGTTTCAGTCATTTGACTGCAGCCATGCTGGAGCACCGCCTTTAGTCGAGCAAATCGACCCCAGGACTAATTCTTTTGTAAGCCCAGTACTTATTCTATCGGTCTCTTTTTGCCGAACCGCTAACTAACGAGGACATAAACACACCAGCATCGGTTGTCAAGCAATGCTAGGGGGATAAACACACACACGCATATATATATATATACATATATACGACATGCTTCTTTCAGTTTCCGTTACCAAATCCACTCACAAGGCTTTGGTCGGCCCGAGGCTATAGTAGAAGACACTTGCCCAAGGTGCCATGCAGTGGGACTGAACCTGGAACCATGTGGTTGGTAAACAAGCTACTTACCACACAGCCACTCCTGCCCCCGTATATACTTTTTTGCTATTTTACACTTTTGATGTTCCTAGGCTAGAAAATAATATTTATTATTAATATTTTAATGGATTTAATGAAAAATTTTAGGCATTCATATATATTTATATATATTTTAAAAATCCGCGAAGTAGTGAGGGGGTTATCTATATTTTATGGCTGATGCTGAGCAACACCACATTGTTAATCTTATGAAATTTTGATCAAGATTTTAATATAACCCTTTAGCATTCAGATTTCTGTCAAACGTAACATTTATAAACATTCTTTTGAATTAATCATGCAATTTCTTGTGGCTTTGATATTTCAGTGATGTGATTGTCTATTTTAACAATGATGTTGTAAGGTAGGCGAGAGAAAGACCAGATCTAGTTAGTTTGAACATAAAACAGGTAGAATATTTTGGTCAGATATGGCTGGTTTAAATGCTTATGGGGCTAAATATGAATGCCTTCATAATGATTTCTGACATAATAGGCACAAAACCAGAAATTTGAAATTGTATCAACACTGGGAAAATGAAAGGCAAAGTTGAACTTGGCAAGATTTGAACCCAGAATGCAAACAGCTGAAACAAATACTACAAAACATTTTGTACAATGCTCTAGTGTGACAAAATCTGCTGCATACACTTCTGTTTCACATCAGAACACTTTATTCTACCTTGTGTCAACATGATTTAACTATCAGCAATAGAGGTACCAGATCACCTGGGAATGTTACTTATGGTAAGGAAACCAAAGAAATAGTGAACATCTACATAATCATAGAAATGTCAACCAAATCTCCCTTGAATCACACCCTACTATTTTTAAAAAGGGAAAACAGACATGCATTAAAGAATGTAGCACTGGATACATTAAACAAACATGTGCTGATCACAGCCTTTGATTATAGTTCTTCACAATGTGGACTAACCTGGAACTAAACAACTGCATGTGATAAAATGATTCCATGTGGAAATTATTTTTCATGCATGAAACAGAGCAAAGCACTAACTCTTAAAAACCTCCCTGGGGCTTAGTGAATCATATTTTACATAACAATAATTGCTCAGAAGTGTCAAATAATATTATCTTGTTTAATCTGTTACTGGGGTGGGGGCACTGCCTCCACCACCAGCCTTTTGGTTGTCTTTAGTAGGATCCACCCAGTACCGACCACAAGGTCCAGTCATGTTGCAGTGTAATGGTTAATGTGCCTCAATGATGCTCAGAGTTATGCCATCGAATTGCAAGCTCCTGATAGGGGCTTCCATGCAAGACAGGTCAAATGAAAGAGGCCAGATTAATATGGACCACCACTTCCCAGAGACAAAAATGGGTCCCAACACCCCTACCTAGAAAAAAAAGGCCAAGTTAGAGAAGCATCAATGACAATTTAAAACCTACAAAACCTGGGAGAAGGCTTTCCCTCAGGGAAACACATAGCAAAATACTGAGACAGAGTGAAAAAAAAGCAGGGATCCAAATGGAGAGGAGCAGAAAAGACAGCCCTGAGACAGAACAGTAGAGAAAAGTCATCAATGATCTCTTCTCTACAGAGAATGAAGGGCTTAAGTAGATAAGTCCCCTATACCAGCTTTAGGCCCAGGCCTCTGGTCTGAGGACAACCTCCTCCCCCCAGCTTGTCTTGAAAGCCTTGAAATGGGTCATGGACTCTACTGTGTCCACTATGAGTCATTAAAAAAAAACAGACCAATCTTCTTTAATGTCAACATTTGTACATGTGTGTGATATTTGTCTTTTGTTTTTAATTAAACATGGTCCTCAATAGACCAACTGACCCACTTTAAAAAAAGATAGATGTAAAATATATACAGTAGTAGTAATAGTAGTAGTAATAATGGTTTGCATTTACGTTGTAGTTGCTGTTGCCACTAGAGTTATTTATTTTTAAAGCACTTTCTTTGCACTAGTTGGCATGACTTCCGTTAATGCAAGACAATACCAATTACTTGCTAGTAGCACAGTGTTCATGTTAGCAGTTACAATCTGCAGAAGTCAATAATGTGACAAATTGAATAAATATTATAAGTAACAAGGGCAAAATTGCTAAATGACTTTATAAATGATCTATTGATCTAAAGGTTCCAAGTTCAAAATTCATCATATTATTTTTAGTTAGCTTTCTTTGCAAAAGATATACCTGTTAAAAATATTTACTGCAAAAGATAAGCATCTAGTGCATTTTAAGTCTCAATCTATGTGAGAAGAGTTACATATATAAAATTTAGATCCCTGTCCAGAGACATAATGGTATATCTATCAATAGATAAGAATGAGAAATCTACAAAAGCGACTATAAAGTCCTTATGCATTCTGACTCAACTTTTCTAAAGTTCATGGAAATATTCCTATATTTAACCAGGCAATTATTTTAAAATGTAGCCACCACAATATACATTAAAATTATCAGCACAAGCCAATGCATGATCCTATATGTGGTTGCCTGGTTTACTAGAAATAGCAGCTACATTACCCTTGAATCATTTCTTACTGTCTTGAGACAGGAGAAACCCATAGGATGACATTCTATGAATAAAAAAAAAATGGATAGTCATAGCTGTAATAATTTTGATCTTAAGTCTGTTCAATTAGAGTACTGATTTTCTATGGAAATCTGGAGAAAAATGATGCAAATCAGTGTTGTGTTTCTTAGACACAATAACTATCAAATTAATATTTACTATCAATATAGTTAGCTTGGGATCACCAACAGATTATTAACTAGATATAGGAACACATATAAACACACAGATATATGAATATCTGTACATCAGCTCTTAAATGAAGTGTGTACAAATACAATGAACACTCTCCTGAAGGGTATGAGAAAAATTTTGTATCACAAATTGGATGGGTGGGGAAAAACAAATAAAGGTCCCCAAGCAAACTGTCCTGTGGAAACAAAAGAAGCAGAAACAATAACAAAACAGCAATAAAACAAAATATAAAGTATCCTGTATAGAAAGGAAAAAAAAGTCCATTGAAACCCATCCTATATTGATTTTTTTAGATTGATTAGTTGATTGCATATATATGTGTATTTATTGTGAGCGTTGATGTGCATCAACATATGTACACATTAAAACTGTATGTAGACTAAGGAAGGCCTAAGTGTATCCATTGGAATAATTTTTATCTTTTATCTGTGTATATACCAGAAAGAGTCCACAGAGATGGAGAATCCAGATAACGATTTGCACTTGATAACCGAGGAAAGACACTGTTATGAAAATAAACGAAACAGGACAAAAAAACATAACAAAAACCTCCACAAATACACACACAGTTCTGCAAAGACAAGTCCACAAATGATGGACAGGAAAAAGAATTCGGTCATCAACAATCATTTAAGGATGTATGCCACTGAACTTGATAATTACTAATGTCGACTAACCATTTTATTAGTTTCTCAGCATACAAAGCAGGTCCTATAGCTTCTCAGAGTGGTAATAACGGAGGAGGAAGACAAAAAGGAGATGGGGTGGGTATTTATTGGCTTCTTATTTCTATTATCCACACATCAGCTCCCATTGTGGATTCAAAGACTTGCTATGGCTATGTGGTCAAGAAGTTCACTTCCCAACCATGTGGTTTCAGGTTCAGTCCCATTGTGCGGTACCTTGGGCAAGTATCTTTTACTATAGTCCCAGGCTGACCAAAGCTTTGGGAGTGAATTTGGCAGATGGAAAATGTGTGGAAGCTTGCTGTACAAATGTGCATGTGTCTTTGTATTTGGGTTTGTCTCTCACCCACTGCTTAACAACCAGTATTGGTTTGTTTACATCCTTGTTGTGCAAATGTGCATGTGTCTTTGTATTTGGGTTTGTCCCTCACCCATTGCTCGATAACCAGTATTGGTTTGTTTACATCCTTGTAACTTAGCAGTTTGGCCAAAGACACTAGTAGAATAAGTACTAAGCTTAAATGAGGGTAACCCCCCCCCCGGTCATGAATGACCATGGGATTGCACCAAGAAAGTTCCCCTCCGAGGCACAAGTCCAGGCAAGGTTATTTATGGAAGACCAGCAGTCGTCCATGCATACCAGTCTCCCTTCTCCACACCACCGATGTTATCCAAGGGAAAGGCAAAGGCTGATACAGTTTGGCACCAGTGAGTCACAACCCATTTCTACAGCTGAGTGAACTGGAGCAACATGGAATAAAGTGCTTTGCTCAAGGATACAACACACAGCCTGCTCCAGGAAGGTTTAACCAAAATAAGTAATGGGGTCATTTAGTTCAACTAAGCCCTCGAATGTGGTGCTTCAGCATAATTGCAGTCCAATGATTGAAAAGAGTAAAAGATAATAGAAAAATGTGTGTGGTTGAATATATTGGACTTGCACTTCATCAGATAAGTATTAAGTCATACCTCTTTGTATTGTACCAAAAAGAAGATATTTTGACTGTATGTTAAAGGGTTAAGGGCCAAACTTAAAAACAAGTACAGGGGTTGATCTAGCTGGTGCCCCAATATGGGTGCAGTTCAATGACTGAAACAAAAGAAAAAAAAAAAAGATGTGTGTGTGTGTGTGTGCAAGATGGTTGGGGTTAGGAAGAGCATCCAGCTGTAAAAACCATGCCAAAATGGACTGAAGCCCGATGCTATCTCCTACCTAGCCAGCTCCTGTCAAACCATTTACCTCATGCCAGCATGGAAACCGGACAATAAATAATGATGATGGTGGTGTGAGAGAGAGAGGGGTAGAGAGAGAGAGAGAGAGAGAGAGAGAGAGGAGAGAGAGAGAGAGCATGAATAAAAATTATTTTGTGTACATGTTTGTTTAAATTATGAATATTTTGAAATGAAGTTGGAAGTGGGTGTGAATAATCTACAGTTAAATTTTAAATTTGAATATGAAAGCCAATGAAACGTTGCCTAACAGTTAAAATGCTCACTCGTGTGCACACACACACATGCACGTACACATGCATGAACAAGCACATAGACAAGACCTTAATGACACTTTAGTTAACAAAGACGAGGTTGTGGGAGAATGGTGGAGAAACTAACGTCACCAGAAATGAAAAAGAAATTTGAAAAAATGAAAAGCACAAAAACAACCCCATCCCTTGCCAATCAGTTTGTAGTATTATTTGGTAGATTTTTTGATACTACTTCCTCAACACATAAAAGTAAATGCAAATAAATTATAACTGCCATAATATAGTTGAATATCCAGTAAAAAAAATACTAAAGAGGTTTTTTTTTGAAAACCTCTTTAGTATTTTTGAAAAATAAATAAATAAATAAATAGACAAATAAGTGTGACTAAGACTATGGTTTTTAATTTAATCTCACCATGCAGCACACACACACACATACATACATACATATATATATATATATATATATATATATATATATTATATATATATATATATATATATATATATATATATAAGGAAGACTCAGAATTGGTAACACTTTATGAGTGAAATTTGGTAGCCAGAAACTGAGCAGAAGTTATATATATATATATATATATATATATAGATATGATGTGACTGCAAAGACCCAACAAATAACGCGAGTTCATGGCTGTTTCCTGCACCAGCTTCATATAGCAGCCCCAGCCCATCCAAAGTACCTTGGATTGCAGGACGGCCTGCTGTGCTTACCTTGGATCGTAGGGCAACCTGCTGTGCTTGAGGAGACCTTTTGAGTCAAGTACATCAACATCAAAATAAAAATCAAATAGAAATTGTAGTTATGATACCTGTGCTGGTTGCACGTAAAAAGCACCCACTACACTCACAGAGTGGTTGGCGTTAGGAAGGGCATCCAGCAGTAGAAACACTGCCAGATCAGACTGGAGTTTGGTGCAGCCTTCTGGCTTCCCAGACCCCAGTCGAACCATCCAATCCATGCTAGCATGGAAAATAGATGTTAAACGATGATGATGATATATATATATATATATATACACACACATATATATCATTAAAAGCTTCTGCAGTTCCATATGGTTGTATCTCAGTTTCTCTTTTTTGCCCTTCTAATTTTTTCTCTCCATGTTTGTCTTTTCAGAAGAAGAGTAAATACTCAAAACTTAAAGGTAATTTATTTCATATTTTTTGTTTTCATCATCTGCTGAGCATCAACCTAGTACACTCTGTTTTTTCTTGTTGTTTATCTCATCTATGTGTTATATAATTTTGCCCCTATACAAGTGTTAACGTTAGACTTTTCAAATTATAAAAAGCAACAAACATTTACAAAGAATAATACTTTCAGTAGAATCAAATTTGTCACACATGTATATATTAGGTTAATTGAAACTTCAATGTTTTGTTTGTAGCAGCTCATTCAACCAACCAATGTGTGTGTGTGTGTGTGTGTGCACATCTATTATATTACAGTTCTCTGGACCATAATAGAGGAGTTTAAGACTTGTTGTTACTTGCAACTCATGTTTACCAAAGAAGTACTCCTCATAGCTGAAACTATCAAACATTTACAGGATAAGTTTCATACTTGGAAGCAAACCATAGAATTAAGGGGCAAAGACAAACGTTTTAGCAAGAAAAAAAGCAGGACCTTATTGAAGTTGAGGAAATGGCCACATTAGGATGCAGAAAAGGAGTACCAAATAGAAAGAAGCACTAGAGTTGATATGATAACTAGAAATCTTTGAAGATGGTACTACGACGATGACTAAAATCAGTAATGGATAAAATAAAATTTAAAAAATGATCCATGTCATGTAATAAATGAGTAAAATTGTTTCTCTATTTGAGTTATATTTAATATTCACAATAAAGAGTGTGATGCAAAGGAAAATCTTGATTGTATAATAATTAAAAAAAATTTCTAAATTTATTAAAACAAAAACAGTGATGGCAAAAGTTCCCTCTTACCTAGCAATTAGCTTTTGGGTTTGCCTCAACAGAACAGAGTAAATTACTACTACATGTTCAGTTAGTTTCACTATGAGGCACACTTTAGCTTAATGGAACACCAACCACCATTATCTTTTTCTGCAAGGTCACGTACATTAGTAATACTATTTACACAGCACACGACTGTTTTAATCGACTTGTGTAAACATGACTGCATGCATATATTTTTTAAAACATTTTTATTCAAACCCTTTTTATTAATACTGTATACCGAAATATTGCCTATGCATGAATTACAATTCAAGCATGTTATTTTTCTTTGTATGCATTTCTGCTCAGTTTTAATGTACCTATTTCTTTATTATCCACAAGGGGCTAAACATAGAGGGGACAGACATATGTATTAAGTCGATTACATCGACTCCAGTGCGTAACTGGTACTTAATTTATCGACCCCGAAAGGATGAAAGGCAAAGTCGACCTCGGCGGAATTTGAACCCACAACGTAACGGCAGACGAAATACCACTAAGCATTTCGCCTGACCTGCTAACAATTCTGCCAGCTCGCCACACCTTCACAATCATTGTAAAAGTATCTGCTGTTTAACTACTTTTAATGCTATGCTTTTATAGAATGAGCAAGGCCCATTTCCTGGGGCCAAAATGGGGTTCCTCTGAAGGAAATGTGGAATAACATTATGTGTCAGAATGCATAGCTCAGAGAACAGGAAATCTCTCCAAGTCAAACCACCATGTCTCTGTACTGCATTGAGATACCACGTCCCTGGTACTATGGAAATATGTGATTAGAAGGAAAGGATCACAAGATAGGATTCTTCAAACTGAACCAATCAGCAAGAGACCTAGGGATAGATTAAGAATGAGATAGGTAGGTAATATCCCAAGTGCTGGTTGACCATGTTTGGGAAGGACCCTATGGAGGAGATACCTGAGGATTTTATCCCCACAACCCTTCTCAGAATAGTGGACAGTGAAGACAGATATATGGAAGGCAATACCCATGACACTTTACTACAGGGACTCCAAAACTGGAGACCTAACTTAAATGCTTGCAACAGGGTGGAGTTTATTAAAGGCACTGCCAGTTGGAGGTGTTAAACTGAGTGACTGATTAATTCTAGTAAGCCACAGTAAGATTTGAACTTGAAATGCAAAGAACTGGAACAAATACTGCAAGGTATCCAAGTCCTATTTGTTTTATAGTTCCACCCATCTGACACCCTGGATTATTACTTTTTGTACTAACCACACAAAAGAACAACAAACAAGGTTGACCATGGCAGCATTAAAACTCTGGGTATCAAGTGAATTAGCAGAATCATTAGAGTATTAGATGGAATTAACGTCTTGTAGCATTTGTCCTGTGTTATAGAAAATAAAGGACCTTTGAGACATATGTATTAATGTAACTGATATATATCAACACACACACAACACATTCTTTTACACATCTTTAAAGGACATACCTTTATCACCTAAAAAAAGAATATATGCTATTGATATCTGTCCAAATTTTTTAATCCCATTTTTCTCTCATATATATATATATATATATATATATATATATGTAATATGCTGTCATCTCTGGGAGTCTTCAATTTTCTACAGGCCTTTGAGTTTACGTGTGTCATATTCTAGCTATGTAATCTGTTTAATTGCTGTGAGGTTGACAAATTACCCTTAGGGCACATAATATAAAAGCCAAGTTTACCAGAACTACCAGAAGACATAACTATGGAGTTTTGCAGAAATAATTTTCTTAGAGATGCAGCATGGAATTTTGTCAGTGAACAGGTCGAGGTCTCAAAGCGACGAAACTATTTTGGCAAATTAAATTTAAATGTTGAAGTGAATCTAACGGGTTTTGTGTGTTTCTTAAATGACTTATAAACACCTTCCACGCTGCAATTGTTTTCGTTCCAGCACACGATCTCAGATCAGGTCACTTGCTATGCAAGTACATCTCCGTAATTTTCTTAGAACCGACATATAAAAAAAACACCCTACAATACTCTTAAATGCTTGGCATTAGAAAGTGTGTTTCACAAGTGGTTTCAATTTTTTCTTTTCTTTACCTTTTAGTCAAGAGGGAAGGCAATAGCATGGCTTTCACAGGTTCACCAAGCTAGAGGAAAGGAGAAAGGTTCCTCAGCTAGGAGACCTGGTCCGAATGCTTGAGGTAATTTTTAACACCCACCCACCCACTCACCTGCCGCCGCCGCCACCATCATCATCATCATCATTTAACCCTTTAGTGTTCCAATTACTCTGTCAAAAGTAATGCTTATTTATTGACATCGTTTTGAATTAATCATGCATTATCTTTTAGTTTTGTTATTTTGACGAAGTAACTTAATTTTTAGAATGATATTGTAAGGTTGGTGTAAGAGGCAAGGTCTGATCAGTTGGCGCATAAAACAGAATATTGTGGCTGGATATGGTCGGTTCAAATGCCAAAGGGTTCATGCCTGTTTTTGAAGCTAGCATGGTTTAAATGGTTTGCTAGGAGCTGGCAAGCCAGAGAACTGCACCGGGCTCCACTGTCTGCTCTTCCTAATATCAGCTATTTCACAGTGTACTAGGTGCTTTTTACATGGCATCAGCATCCATGGGGGTCACCAAGTAACTTACAGAATAAAGACCACCCCACAAACGGGAGTAGTAGTAGCATTGAGGGAAGTGGCTTTGTGCTACATGAGAGGTTAAAATAGAGGAGATACTTGGCTACCCTAGTTGGAAAAGACAGGAGAAGAAAAAGAGAGATAGTATTAAAGATAAAGACATACACACATTTATGTAATGTTTGTTTTTAGGAAAGTGAATATTATGTAGTATGGCTGCAGCCAAGCTATAATCCCACCCTATCAGTAATGAAAGCAAAAAGGATGAGAGAATTCCTAAGATAGAGCTATCTTGAGATAAAGTTACTTTCAATAGTGTTATTGCCAAACAAACACACAAACACAAGAAACCACCAGGTACTCATGCATACCTATCCAATAACAAATAAAAAAAAATCTAGCACAAAAAAAAAAAATGAAAGAAATTTGTTGAAATGAAAGATCCATATTTGGCAATGCATTAACTGTAATTAAGTTGAATATTCTCATTGCTGACTATATGAGAACCTAATTCTTATTACAAGATTGATTAGCTTGAAATAGTAGATTACTGATTGTCCCCCAACTAGGAGAAGTACATCAAAGCTGGACTGATAAAGCACTTGATATGGATTGTTGGGGGGTGGGGACATGACAAATCGAAATGTTATCAACATGATTAACCCATGTTGACTATTTATAGCTGTTGGTCTGTCTGCAATGGGCTCACTAGATCACTTACTGCAAACTTAAAAGTGATTCTAATCCCATATGCTGGCATTCCATATTGATAAATAGCTGGTACAAATAAACTACATTTAACCCTATTTGTTACCATATTTTATTTTTGGTTAAAAATACATTGACTTTCAGTTAATTTTGTAAATAATGAAAAATTTGTTAAAATAACTATTGTTAAACCGATGTTTGGAATTTAATTTGACACGAGATTTTGATAAAAATTTGTTAAAATAACTATCGTTAAACCGATGTTTGGAACTTAATTTGACACGAGATATTGATGGAAGGATTTTAAATCACTTTCAAATGAGAAGTATGTATCATAAAACCAGGGTCAGCCACGTGTGGTTATATAAAGAATAAAAAGATGAATTAAAATTTTTAAAAATTTAATAATTTTCTAAACAATGAATACAAGTTTTTCTTTCTTACTTATGAAAAAGTAAATATATATATATATATATATATAATAAGGGTAGAAATTGATGTTAATCAATTAAAACCAGTGGCTTAGGATATTTAAAAATCCGAAGATTAAAAATTGCGTTACATACAAAATTAAAAGGAATGACCACTAAAGTGGACACCCTATATGCTAAACATAGACGTCAAATCACCATTACCACGAAGAATGTCTTTTTTTCTTGAGAACACATTCTTCATGGCAATAGCGATTTGACATCTATGTTTAGCATATAGGGTGTCCACTTTAGTGGACATTCCTCTTAATTTTGTGTGTATATATATATATAAAGATTAATCGAATTTTTTCTTTGTTTTCAACAGCAGTATTTTACTAGTCATTTGATTGAGAGTTGTCTCACTGCAAGCATTATTTTCATATTCTGAAAGAAAATAATGTGCTGGTATATCACAGGCAACATGGTTATAGTACAGAATATTAAGCAACAGGCTAATGCTGTTAGTAGGAGAGGTTTCTGAAAGAAAAATCTAATGTTTTAACCCTTTAGTACATTGAGCATTTAAACTGGCCACACCTGGCCAAAATATTCTATCTCTTCTTTTATGTTCAAATTGGTCAGATCCAGCCTCTCATACCTATCCTACAATGTCATTCTAAAAATAAAAAATCACATCATTGAAATCTTGAAGGTATGATATAATGCATGATTAAGTCAAAACAGTGTGAATAGGCAAACATTACATTTGATAGAGTAATCGGAATGCTTAAGGATTAAGGGAAGACTAAATAAATATATGACACAAGTGACTCTTAATTCTGAATCTGCAGTGACAATATTACCGAGATATATTTCTCTGGCCCATAGCAGAAGAAGCTAAATTTACCATAGCAAAAAAATACCATCTCCAATTCTGCCTTTGTGCAAAAATAGCTGTCTTTAATACAGAGACAAGACCTAAAATTTGAGTGAAGAGGTTAGTGATACCATCAACCCCAGTACTTGATTGGTAATTTAATTCATCAATCCCGGAAAGTAAAACTGACACAAGCAGGATTTGAATTCATAAAGAGCTGGAAGCCATAAATAACTGCAATGCATGTGGCTGTGTGGTAAGTAGCTCGCTTACGAACCACATGGTTCCAGGTTCATTCCCACTGCGTGGCACCTTGGGCAAGTGTCTTCTATTATAGCCTCAGGCTGACCAAAGCCTTGTGAGTGGATTTGGTAGATGGAAACTGAAAGAAACCCGTCGTGTGTGTATGTGTGTGTGTATGTATATGTGTGTATGTAATATATATATATATATATATATATATATATATATATATATATATATGCGTGTGTGTGTCCCCAAGATTGCTTGACAACTGATGCTGGTGTGTTTACGCCCCCATAACTTAGCGGTTCGGCAGAAAGAGACCGATAGAATAAATACTTGGGGGTCGATTTGCTCGACTAAAGGCGGTGCTCCAGCATGGCCGCACTCAAATGACTGAAACAGGTAAAATAGTAAGTGTGCTAGCTCAGCAACCTTATGTGGAAATAGTAACTGGCACTCTGTCCGTTACAAAGATGAGGGTTCCAGGTGAAATTAACGTGCAAGTGGCCGAGCATTCTGCAGACACGTGTACCCTTAATGTAGATCTCAGAGAGATTCAGAGTAACACAATGTGACAAGGCTGGTTCCTTTGAATTACAGGTACTACCCATTTTTACCAGCTAAGTGAACTGGAGTAATGTGAAACAAAGCATTTAGCCCAAGGATCCAATACACCACCAGTAATCGAATTCATGACTGTACAATTGTGAGCTGAATACCTATAACCACTAAGCCATGCTTTCTTTACACATGCAAGTTTGAAATTCATTATTGCATAAATTAATTAATTTTGTAATTCCTTTAGTATTCAGATTACTCTATCAAATTCAATATTTATTAGTTTGTATTGTTTTGAATTAATGATGCATTATCTTGGAGCTTTGAGATTTCAATGATGTGATTTGTATATCATCATCATCATCGTTTAACGTCCGTTTTTCATGCTAGCATGGGTTGGACGGTTCAACTGGGGTCTGGGAAGCCAGAAGGCTGCGCCAGGCCCAGTCTGATCTGGCAGTGTTTCTACAGCTGGATGCCCTTCCTAACGCCAACCACTCCGTGAGTGTAGTGGGTGCTTTTTACGTGCCACCAGCATGGGGACCAGATGAGGCTGGCAACGGCCACAATTGGATGGTGCTTTTTTTTACGTGCCACCGGCACGGAGGTCAGTCAGTGTAGAGTAGGTGTAAGAGGCCAGGTTCTGACAGCTTCAATATTAAAACAGGTAGAGTATTTGAGCAGAATATGACCAGTTTAAATGCTAAATACTTATCAACAATCTTTCCATGGTAAGCAACAGTAATAAAACAAAAAAAAAAAACAAAAAAAATTCAGGTATGACTAACTTTAAAAAAATAATCTGTCAACGAAAGTATGAAACTATTTAAATAAATACCATTATTTTTAAAGTAAATATATAAACAGGTACCCTTATCCACAATGTTAAAACAACAATAGAAGAGACACATGGTTGCAACAGGTAGCGAGTATTTTTAAACTCCAACGGGATTTCTAATGAAAGTTGATTTACATCATCCCATGTCAAAGCTAGCAGTCAGAGAGAAGTCAGTGTGACTTGAAGTTTACCTAATTACTGCTAACAAGATTTACTGTTGTCATGTAAGATATGGAGGTAGTAACCAGGTGAAGCTGGCATTTTATTTACAAGGTGATCGGCGATCGCTACGCTTGGTACAAATCATAAAAAGAATACATATCTTATATATATATATATACACATATAAATACACACATATCTACATACACATACACACATATATATATATAGATACACTTGGTACAAATCATAAAAAGACTACATATTTTATATATACACACACACACACACATATATACATACACACACACATATATACACACACACACATATATATATATACACACACAGACAGGTATATACACAGATATATATACATATATTTATATACATATACACAGATATATATATATATATATATATATATATATACACATATTTATATACATATACACATATATATATATATATATATACACACATACACACACGTGTATATATATATATACACACACACAGATGTATATATAAATATACACACACATGTATATATACATATACACACACACGTGTGTGTATATATACATATATATATATATATATTTATATATATATATACACACACACACACGTGTGTGTGTATATATATAGTGATTTGTAATTAGAAAATTCCAACTACTACAGAATGACTTAGTGCGTAAAAATAAAATTACAATATACACACACACACACACACAAAGCTTTCTCTCTCGCATATGCTTATTACACACACACACACACACAGACAGACAGACAGACACACGACTTTCTGAATGTTCTTTTCCATTCACTTTTATTTACAATACAGGAACAACAAATACCCGAAACAAATCTTTGAAAAGAAAAGAAAAAAAAAAGAAAATGTAGTGAAGATACTCTAAGCAACACTTACCGGGTTTTTAGAGGGATTTCTTAGTTTTCTGCTAAAGCTATCCATAGAGTAAACGCCATAAATACAGTGAAGGAGAGACACTGTTCAGGACAGTAAGGGACAAAAGACTAAACAGCAGAAGGCACCAGGACCTCTGCTTACCATCTCAAGCCCTGATTGGTAAGTTGCTCACGCCTTCTATTTACCTGTCATTAATACTTCCTAGCAAGCAGTAGAGCAGTAAACTCACACCCACTCCCTTACCAACCAGCACTACCTTTCCATATTTCAGGCCACCTGATGATAGTCAGCCAGACAGCTAACCAACCAGCCAACCAGCCAACTTGGTGTATCAGTTTGATCAGCCAAGAAGGAAAAAAAAAGGTGTTTTTGTTTGATTTGCAAGTCTGTCTCCAGAGACAACCACCCCTTCACCACTACCTGTAGCTCATCTCCTCCCACCACCACTCCACTTGACCCAGGGTTAAAACTTCCAAAATAAACTGCTTTTTTTGTTTTTTAAATCATATTTTTTTTAAAATCAAGAGTGCAGATGGGTGCATGTAACGGACACAATAACACAGGGAAAACTTATTAATATTCAAATTTTTTGTAAAATATATAATTTCAAACATTATCAGAAGTCATGCTCTGCTTTTGTAGCCTTTTTTAAAATGCATATGCTTGTGTGTGTGTGTGTGTGTGTGTGTGTGTGTGTGCATGCAAGTACATGAGTTGAGAGCATTTATATATGTCTGTGATGTGTGTGTGTGTGTGTGCATGCATACATACATGTGACTTCACAGTAATAAGTTTGCTTCCCAGACACATGGTTCTGGGTTCAGTCCCACTGCATGGCACTTCAGACAAGGGTCCCCTGCTATAGCCTCATGCTGACCAAAACCTTGTGAGTGGATTTGGTGGATGGAAACTGAAAGAAGCCTGTTGTGTGTATGTGTGTGTGTGTGTGCACGTATGCATGTATCTGAGTGTGTGTCTGTCCTCCACCAATACTTGACAACTGCTGTTGGTTTGTTTACATTCTTGTAAGTTAGTGGTTCAAGAAAGGGAAACAGGATAAGTACCAGACTTTAAAAATAAGTACTGAGGTTGATACATTTGATTAAAACCTTTAGAGGCAGTGCCCCAGCATGGCTGCAATCCAATGACTGAAACAAACATAAGACACATTCAAATTATACCTACTAATAGGCATAGGAGTGGCTGTGTGGTCAGTAGCTTGCTTACGAACCACATGGTTACAGGTTCAGTCCCACTGCGTGGCACCTTGGGAAAGTGTCTTCTACTATAGCCTTGGGACGACCAAAGCTGTGTGAGTAGATTTGGTAGACGGAAACTGAAAGAAGCCTGCCGTATATATATATATGTGTATGTGTGTCTGTCCCCACCTCCAACATCGTTTGATAACCAATGCTGGTGTGTTTACGTCCCTGTAACTTAGCGGTTCGGCAAAAAGAGACTGATAGAATAAGTACTAGGCTTACAAAGAATAAGTCCTGGGGTTGATTTGCTCGACTAAAGGTGGTGCCCCAGCATGGCCACAGTCAAATGACTGAAAAGAGTAAATACCACATACATGGTGATGTTTAAATACCAAAAGGTGCAGTTTTTCATTGAGGAAAACTCAGATAATATTTCAGCGCCACATGAAATGAAATCACCCTAGAAGTGATCACGAGAGTAACTGATACCATATTTTGCTGTATTTGTGATACGTCAATGCTACACATTCATGTCACTTCCTAAACAAAATCACATGTACTAAGTATGTACAGATAGTGTATAAAGTATTTGCTGACCTGCAATGGTGTCACATAAGACATATATATATATATCTAATGTGTCCAAGGACTGTATCGTGTTAATATCTGTTTTGGCATAGATTTTATAGCTACATGCTCTTCCTAGAATTATACTCATGCACACATATGTATTCGCTCATGCAGACATACACTAAACGTGGAACCAGGTTGAGAAAAGAACAAGAAAGACTATAACAAAAGATAAAGTATTTAGTTGCTTGGATCATAAATTTTACTATGAGGGGGATGAACAGTGTAGATTTTAAGGAAAGTAAATTAGTGTAAGACAGTGATTAAATGCATAATGAAAAATTAACGATGATAAAGTGAAGATAGTTAATCATCATTATTATTCAGTGTCTGCTTTCTATGCTGGTATAGGTTAGATTGGTTTGACTGGAACTGGTAAGCCAATGAGCTGCACCAAGTTCCAGTCTCATTTCACATGGTTTCTATGGCTGGATGCTCTTCCTAATGCCAACCACTCTAAAAATGTAATGGGTACTTTTTATGTGCCAGTTACATGACACCAGCATCAGCTACAACTACGATTTCACTTAGCTAAGATATTTCATTATCATCACCATCATAAGTGGGAAGTGTAACCTCTCGAAAGAGCGGTCCTTCACTCCTGCTCCAGAGCGTCGGCTGCGGGGTCACTCCGAAAAGCTCTATCTGCGACGATTTCATCTCAGTCGGAGAGGGGCTTTCTCCGTCCGGGTTGCGGATCCATGGAATAAGCTGCCGGACGAGATAGTGAAGATGCCAACGACCGCTCGGTTCAAAGTCTCTCTTGACCAGAAATGGCCTGAACTCTTTGCATGAACACCCTCCCTGTACATAACTCCATGTCCCCCTACATGGCCTGCTTCTGCTTTTGAGCCAAAAAATTAACTTATCATCATCATCATCATCATCATCATTTAGCATCTGCCCTCCATGCTGATATTTCTAGCAGTCAATTTATGAAACACATATTGCGTGAAGACGTGTGGCTTAGCGGTTAGGGGTATTCGATTCATGAAGTTGTGAGTTCAATTCCTGGCTGTACCTTGTGTCCTTGAGCAAGACACTTTATTTCATGTTGCTCCAGTCCACTTAGCTGCCAAAAACAAGTTGTACATGTATTTCAAAGGGTTGGCTTTGTCACATTCTGTGTCTTGCTGAATCTCCTTCAGAACTACATTAAGGGTACACATGTCAGTGGAGTGCTCAGCCACTTTCACATTAATTTCACTAGCAGGCTGTTCCATCAATTGGATTAACTGGAACCTTTGATGTCATAAACTGATAAGTGCCAGTTATAAATATTGTGCTTGTGTGTATAAGAGACATTATTTAAAAATCAAATGACTCTCATGTAATTTTTTCAATCTCAAGATGAAATTTCTGTAAATAAATGGCACTGACTGCACATAGTGACCCAGACATACATAGATAAAAATTAGTTTTTTTTACAACTGTTGAAGGTAATTTTAAGATTGATTTTCACCAAATTGGATTTTTAAATGTAACGATAAGGAAATACATTTGAATCAGTAGGTAACAAGGCAACTTCTATGGTGGCTCAACCTACAAGAGGTAACAGCCAAATCTTTCTCAAATCACACTATTAAAAAAAAAAAAAGAAAAAAAACCAAGCTTCCGCACTTCATTGGATAATGTGGTTCTAGATACACTATGTCTATAAAATAGGATGGTCTCAACTGGAGCACCTTTCGACAAAGGTCTGCTCAATTAGAGCTAACTTGATAAGATTAAACAGCATATTACACCTCAATATACAAGAGGTAAGTAAGCACCAACTAGTGCCCACACACACTCAAAGAAAGAAAACCATGTTGAAGTTTATCACTATAAATTCCCAAAGGGTTGAAATGGTTTTGTTAGGAGTTACACTGACATTAGTTCTAGCAAGGGACCAATGACAGTTAATCTGCACACTACATAAAAAATATCAGAACTTAGAACTGCCAAACAGCCAATGTTTGATTAATCTAACTTAATCCTAGAGTAATACCAAAGGTTATTTTTTTTTAGTATGGCTACATGAAATTTTAGGAATTTGATAAGATTTGAACATTATTCGTAGAAAATTTGTTACCAGCAAATATCAACTATTGTGTTAAATAATCGATAAAACTCTAAAAGTTAGGTGCTTTGCTCAAAAGCAGAAGACAATGGTAATTTAAGATTTTAACCTCATTTTAGTACCTCGTTTATATAGTAAAACTGAGTATTTTTCTAATGACCTTCAGCTAAAACTATCAGCTGGAGTGCTATGTTGACATTCTTAAATACAATATTTACTTTACCAAATATTTACAAAGTTAAAAAACAAAGGGGCTGACTGAGTATTTTTTTTATTCTATAAAAAAAAAAAGCAATCTTGTTACCAGTACTTTTGATTGTAAAAGATGTGAAAACATTGTAATCTTCTCAATGAGACAAAAAATAGGAAAAAAATGAGGTGGCTCAATCAAGAATTGAAATAGTATTGCATACACAACATTTTGGAAACTCACTACCACTTTATAATCCAGGTTGAAATATAATTCAGCACAGAAGCAAAACAATCAAGTGGTTATGGCATAAAGATGCTGGTTCATAGGCTTTGGTTTTCCAATCCACTGCTAAAGTAAATGGATATTTAAGAAGTACATAAGTTACCTATCTGTTAGGAAGATATTCCAGATATTTGGGAATGTTGAGATGAGGTGTAATTTATCACATTACTTGGTGAATGTAATAAAATTGCATGTAAATTAAATAAAATCATTAAGATATGAATTTAAAATAATTTTTGGAGTAGGGAGACCAAGCCATATAGCTTTTATGATAAAAAAAAAAAAATTATTTGCTCATAAAAGCTTTACACTTATCTAGTTGGCAACTCACAGGCCAATTTATCATCATAGCTTTATCAGCCCCAGAAGGATAAAATACAAAGTATGTATCCTCAATTACAAAATATGCTTTTGTATCTAGTTAAAAGAAAATATAGTAGCGAAAATAGAATGTTCACAAAGTAGAAATTTAAAAAGAAAAACAAAATTTTAATTATCGTTGCCAACACACACGATTATGTAATCTATTGCATATGAAATCATTATTTTGTGAAGATAGTTGTGACTTTAGCGCTTTAAATATAATTATTTTTATTGCAACATGAATGACCAAAAGCAGTGTTTATCATAAAGGAAACCTGTGGTGATTGAAAATTGGTGGGGTTAGGTAAATTGCTATATGCAATAAGCAAATTTTCCTAATATTTTACAGAGGGAAGAGGACTGGAATTTGTCTATTTGAAAATCAATGCCATAAAAGATTCCTTCTCATGAACGGAGATTATCTCCCTTTGATTTGCTAGCTAGCATGAATTGTCTCATTCCAGTAATTCATTGAACCATGAAGGAAGCTTGCATGTGGTTACTCAATGTTATCTAAGACTATACTGGGTAATACTATATTAGTTAAATGAATACTAAAAAAAGAAGAATAAAGAGTTCAAGTAAAGATCATATCTGCTTAATCTATCAAACCAAAAGCTAAACAACTCAAACACAATAAGGGTCACACTAACACAACCTTCTCCTCTTTCTCCCTTCATTTTTCCAGGATATCAATAAACTTCATGCTTTCTACCATCTTCTTTCATTCCTTGTATTCCTATATTTTTTTCTTGGGGGGGGGCGGGGTTTGTGGTGATAATTGGTTCATTTATGATCATATCCATTAGAAGCAGAGTATTATGGTGTCACATTTTAAGTGACCAAACTACTTTCCTTTCCCACTTTTTAACAACAACAGAAGAGTTTTGTGGTTCACTGTTTCCTAACACTCATTAGTTGGGTGTGGATATGATTAAGATAATGAAATGTCATATTGTGTAGAACAAATTTTTATGAGGATGATTCTGGAACATATTCAGTAACTGTTTCTGATTGAGAAAGAAATAGTATTATTCTAACACAGTGGTTATCAACCAGGGTTCCGTGGAACCTTAGGGTTCCGCCAGTACAGTCCAGGGGTTCCGCAAGAAGTTACAAAACTGCTAAAATTGGCAGTAATTTTTAATTTTCCTGTGCAGATATGTGTGCATAAGACTATTAAGTTATTGCACAGGGGTTCCCCGAGCCAGTGGAATCTTTCCTTGGGGTTCCGCTCCAGCAAAAAGTTTGAAAAGCACTGTTCTAACATGTCAGATTTCACTGAAGCTACAAAGGATGTGATTGCTCTTTACACTCATGTCAACTCTCATCTAGCAGACCTATATTCAAAGGTATTCCAGACATGACCATCCTCTCCTATTTCAATATGCTGTATATCTATAAAATCCACATTACAGATATACAAAATCTATAATGTATATAATTTGTCCCCAAGTGAGTGATTTAGAAAAACTACTGGATATTTAATAACATATATATATCCACACTTATTTACATAACTGACACAAAAGATCTTTACAATCTATATCTTATCACTTATACAAACTTGCAAACTGCTTACATGTATGTGGGCACGTTGCATGTAGGCTTATAAGATAAGGAGAATACAAGGGCACATCAAAGGATGTTGAAGCCAGTTACAGAGCTGCCTTATACATACTCAAAGCAAATATATAATAAAGGAGTCTGTATGTGGTCACTTAACTTGCAAGAAATGGCAGCCAAATCACTCTCAAATCATACACTACCATCTTAAAAGAGGAAAGGATACATTGGATAAGGTAGTGTTGGATGCTTCTAAGGAGATGGAATGGTCATGGCTAGAATCTCTTAGATCATAGGCCTGTTCAATTGGATTGGCCTCAGGTTCAAAACCTACCTACCTACCTACTTACCAAGCTACCTATTTACTTACATACCTATCTGTTCCAAACTTGGTTCACCTACATATTACCTTTCTCTCATGTTTAGCCTTGACTCAGCCTCAATTGAGCATATCTATAATTAAAGGCATTTCAGCTATGGTTATTGGCTTTTTTAAAATTCATTCTAAACATCAACATGGTAATGTGTGATTTGAGGGAAACCTGGCTGCTATTTCTAGCAGGTCAAACAACAACTTAAAATCATTCACAAACTTATTTGAGGGACAAAGAGAAAACAAAAAATAACAGTAGCATAATACTTAAATCTGAAAACTAATTTACAAATGATAGTAATTAATAAAAGAATACAAAATGCTCCCGAGGGGATCCCTCCCACCACCACCACTAGCCATATTTTGTTGATATTTATAATCAATGTCATAATACTCCCTCTATTTCTATATAAATATACTAATCACTTTTAAATCTTGCTACCCGAGAATATGCTTTGCTAAAGAGGTCTAATAAGACTGAAACATGTTCATTACTTTCACCAGTTAGCTTTTAAGGACCAGGGCCAATCAGTGTTCATTGCCTATATTGTCTCCCAAAAAATTTGATCAATTGATCTTATTGGAGTCATCTGTCTTGCTTATTATCTTAAAATTTTAAACATTCCTCATAGGAGTATTTTTTTCTTCTACTAATTACTTGGATAATCTCGGTCATTTGAAGTGAGTCTCATGTATGTAATATAGTGAGTTTTCAGCTCATTATGTTACTTAAATGAGATCCTATCATATTTACACAAAGCAGTCGAAGCTGTGAAGATCTTTTATTTCCGTTTCACCACCAACAAAAAGTCATTGCTTTTCTCTTTCTCTCACACTATTTTTTGTCCTTTGTTCTCTTTCATATTTTTACTTTCATTATTAAAGCAGACAGTTAAAAATTGATCATATTTTTCTCTTGTTTATATGCTTCCTCTTTGTTTTGGGCAATTAACAAAACCTGTTCTTTGAAATGATGTTACTAATCAATCATGATAATAAGGAAGAAAAGAACAATAGCGGTGAGAAATGTGGAGGTGAAAAATGAAAATGAAAACAAAAACAAAAAAAAAAGCAAACAAAAACTGAAGGCGGTTTTAATAAAAGACAAATTTACTTGATTACATAAATCAGAAGTTAATCTTACATGTAATACATGTATATCTGCTATTAGTATCATAATCATCATCATCATTTCATTTTCATGTTTCCATGCTTATTTGTGTAAGTTAGACAAAACTTAGTCAAAGTAGATTTTTCATTGACTGGATGTTCTTCCACTCACCAATCCTCAACTGTTTTTATGTATGAAAACTGTTTCTATTTCCTCTAGTCTTTTGAACAACAAAGGGCCTGATGGCCAGGCATGCTTTTTCAAGATTGTAAACAAATGATACTATTTGTATGATGGTGACTTTTGTATTCAATTAGCATACATTTGTCATAAAAAAAAGGGAACACACAGACACATATATACAACAGGTTTCTTTCACTTTCTGTCAACCAATTTCTAAAACCAGCAGCTACACCGCCTTCAAATCACAGCTAACTATCAAATAAGGACACATTAGGCACTGTAGTCCCACATACCCTTAAAAGAAAAATAAAAAAAAAAAAAAAAAAAGAGATGGCCATAGCTGGAGTGCCTTTGATCAATAGATCTGCTTGTATTGGGGTTGACCTGGGCTAAAAACAAAACAATAACAACAGCAATGACTGATACAGAACTGATAATCTTTCAGATATGCAAAGTCCACAACTCCCAACAACATGCTAGTAAATGCCCTTGAGAAAGATATGATTGTCACGTAGTCACTATTTCAGTTTCCCTATAAACAAGTGGACTCTGCTTATATAAAACATTATTGATATCTTGTAATCTCGTGCATTAAGAGATTATGTTTGAACATGTCATTGATTGCATATAATATAGATGGAGTTATGGCTGCTGAGTGGTTAATAAATCTGCTTTGCAATTATGAGGTCTCTGGTTCGATTCTACTGCTTGGCATTTCAGCTAAGTGCTTTTACCACAGCTTCAGATCAGCCCAGGCCTTATGAGTGAACTTGGGTAGGCAGAAAATATATACAAACCTATCAGATATACAAGTACCTATCAGTACTCAAAGGTCCAGTCTTGTCAGACTGTCTTGCTGATTCTACTTGAAAATTACATTTAAGGGTACTTACTAATTCAATGAGTATGATTTAACAAGTGGGAGTACATATGCCAGTTGATTTAACAACTGGGAGCTCATATGCCAAAATTCGTAAGAGAGTTCATCTCACATACATACATACATCTACAAAATTAATATATGTTTATAAGGTTAAAAAATAAACTGATATTTTGTGATTGATCAGTAGTATAGGTTTCAATGAACTTGAAAGAAATTTGAACCCAAGTCAATTAATTAATTATAGGTCTGTTTAGTTGCTGCATCACACTGCAGTCACATCATTCTTAGGATCCTTACTATCATCATACCCCTCAAACAAATATTATATATAAAGCTTGCAGTGTTGCCAATAAATCCATAGTCAGACGGAAATATAGAATGTCATTGCCTTTTGATCAACAAACCCTCTCCATATCTGAACAGTGAGCCATATCTTTCAGCTGTCAAAGTTCTCTGCAGTTTGTTTGCTTTAATAACTAATTTACACAAGAACATAGTGTCTGGGTGCTGTTGTTATTACTGCTCCTACTACTAATAATAATAATCAGAGCAGGACTTGCCTAAGTAATCCTCCAGCTCCCTTCATCCGAGTCTTGTCTTATCACTTGTTAGCTATATTATCAGAATTGCAGGAAAACACCTGGCAACTAACTACACAGACATTAGAAATAGAATAATATTGGATGAAAAAAAACCCAGACATCTTGAACACAGACTTTTCAATACTCAAACAGGGAAACAAGTTATGTTATAACCTTCTGAATAGTATATAAGATATAGATATGTAGGTGATTTCATTAACCAGTAGCAGCAATTGTAGCTTGACTCAGCAAACAATGTGTAAACTGTTCTAGAAGATAAATGAGCCATATTACATGTTTATAATTTGTTTCTTGTTCCCACTCATCACTGTTAGTGTTTAAAAATAAATGTAACAAAAAGAGGATGGTGAACATAACAGGTCAACTGGAAATGAAGGAATACACTAAAGAATAAGTCTAAAAAGAAAAAACAAATGATTTTATACAAACATTGTTAAAACTGGCATCATTGAAATTTTCAGGTTAGTTTTTCTACTTAATTTTCTGATAGCTAGATTGATATTCCTCAAAGCTCAGGTAATACTGACAATGGAGTATTGCTTTCACATATGGGGAAGGGCTACTGTTGTGCACACATACAGATATTCTAGATTACATGCAGAAAAGGGACCACCCAACTTATGGGTACAAAGTCATTTACAGACACACTTCAGTCTCTGGTTCATAGGTGAGCTGTCAGCAGTCTCCTTTCTTCTACCTTTACCAGTGCTTTGACAGGTCTCTGCTTTGTAGCCGACTGGGCTCATACCACCCGTTGTCAAGTATTCCTGCCCCACTTGTCTTCCCTTATCATCACCTTTGTTGTATCCAACTCTCTCAGACCTTGAACAAATCACTATACGCAGCCCTTCCATCCAGGAACTTCAGCCCTCTAGAACTCCCTTCCTGCTAATATTTTTCCCAAGCATAGGTTCTATGAGGGCCTGCAATGGTTATGGATGTTGCCTCTTCTTCAAGACTCAGCAAGTGAGGGGAAAAAGAGGTATAAAGTGTCTGAATTTAGTAGATGAGACTGAAACTTAGAACTATGATCTCTTGCTTCAGTTCTTGAGCAGCCTTTCAAGAAACAAGTGATGTCCTCAAAATATAGCTATGAAAACAAATAGAATCAGGTAAATTTGCGACCCGATTCAAGCACCTCCTCCCCTACAGATCAGTGTCCAGCCATAAAAATAATCAAAAGAGGCAGGTGTCTATGTGGTTAAAGAATGTATTGCAATTTGGATGGTGGAAAATATAGTTAATAGACAAGTAAATAAGAGTTATGTAAATGTGGAACTTCGGCTTTAAATAAACCAGCAAATACAATATAAACTGTGTACAGGATAATCACTCCCTGATTGAATACAAGATTTTATGAACAAATACGTGTCACAGTTTGTATGTTAAGTATGTGGTTATGTCACAAGAAAACGTGACACAACCATACACATTTATTACCATTTAACATCTACTTTTTCAATGCTTCTATGAGTGGGATGTTTTGTTTATGCTCTTTGTTCCATAAAGTAAACTGGTGGCAGTAGTTTTGCGTGGTGAGCTCAAAAGTAAGAGACTATGAACCTCACAAGCACACACACAAATACATAGATGTACATGAATGTATGCAGATACATAATTTTACAACTTTTTTTTTCCCCACCCAGTGGCTGTGTGGTAAGTAGCTTGCTAACAAACCACGTGGTTCCTGGTTCAGTCCCATTGCGTGGCACCTTGGGCAAGTGTCTTCTACTCTAGCCTCAGGCCAACCAAAGCCTTGTGAGTGGATTTGGTGGACGGAAACTGAAAGAAGCCTGTCGCGTATATATATATATATGTTTGTATGTCTGTGTTTATCCCCCCAGCATCGCTTGACAACCGATGCTGGTGTGTTTACGTCCCCGTAACTTAGCGGTTCGGCAAAAGTGACTGATAGAATAAGTACTAGGCTTACAAAGAATAAGTCCTGGGGTTGATTTGCTTGACTAAAAGGCGGTGCTCTAGCGTGGCCAAAGTCAAATGACTGAAATAATTAAAAGAATAAAGAGTATACGAAGGTGACATGGTTTTTATTCACTGGCTCAGTTTTTTTCTTTTAGTCAACCAGAAGCTCTTTTTGCAGCTAATTACTTGACTACAAAAGTAAGATTAGGGCTCTTGTTTCTCCCTTTGTCAGCTCAGTAAGCATAATATACCTCGATCCAGAATCAACAAAACTTTTTTTTTTCTCCCATCATATACATCAATTTACTGGGTTAATGGATAAGATGCACTTCTCTATGTAATAGCATCATATTAATGAAAAGAATAGATAATTATCATTGATTGTGCGTTAAGTGTACCTGAATATGTTATAAGGTTATGTTTTTACATGTTTGTATACAGCTGTTGGTATTAATAGAGGTACATGAGAATATTTGAAGTTTGTTGATATTATTTAAATCATCATCATTCTTTAACATTCATTTTCCATGCTGGCATGGGTTGGACAGCTAGCTCTGGCCAAACCGACTGACCCATGCCAGCATGGAAAACGGATGTTAAAAGATGATGATGATATTTATGATGATTATGATGGTGAAATTTCCTTTTCCCTATGGTCTTCCTCTTATGTTTTATTTGGATAACAGTCTGTTTTACAATCTAAATTCAAATCTGGTTTTAGCAGATGTTACCTCACAACCTTCTGGAGTTGATAAAGTAAAGTACCAGACAACTACTGAAATCAATATAACCAACTGTAACTCTCCATCAATATGTGGTCCTATGCCAATGTTAGAAATCAACATTAGTGGTACTCAAAGAGGAGAATCGGCAGACATTTTAGAGTGTCAGACAAAAAGCTTTGCAGTATTTGTTCCAGCTGTTTATTTTTTAACCTTTTCAATACCAACCCGGCTGAAACCGCCTCTGGCTCTGTAGTACAAATGCTTTGTTTTCACAAGTTTTCAATTAAAATCTTCCACCAAACTTTAGTCATGATTTGTTCTCAACCCTACCTTAATGATAACTAAATTATTTTACTAAATTCTTGGTTATATTTAAAATCAATTGAGAGAAACACAGAGGATTTCAAAATAAATAAATACGGTAATGAAAGGGTTAAGTTCAAATCCTACCAAAGTTACTTTTAGCCTTTCAATCTTTCAAGAGTTGCTAAACCAAACGCCAGTCTAAATATTAGGTTGATACAATCAATTGTTCCCTTCCTGCAAAATGTTTGACCTTGCACCTAAATTTTAAAAAGTGATTATTATTTGAGGTAGAAAGCTGTATTTAGCTTGATCCTTTTCACATTCTGAGTTCAAACCTCAAAGTTAAATTTCTCTTTCATCCCACTTAGAACAAAAGGTCAATGAAACAAGTAGTAATAATGAACTAGGTTACATTCAACCAGCCATATCTCTACCTTTACTATTGTTTCCCCCCTTGTTATTTTTGCTACTATTATTACAACCATTGTCACCTTCAACCAGCATCATTATGAATATCATTATTACTATTATTATTATTATTATTGTGGTAAAATGCTTAGTGGCATTTTGTCTGCCTTTATGTTCTGAGTTCAAATGCTACTGAGGTCAACTTTGCTTTTAATACTTTCAGGGTCGATAAAATAAATACCAGTTGAACTCTGGGGTCAATGTAATCGATTTAACCGCCTCCAGCCCAAAACTGCCGGCCTTGTGTCAAAATTTGAAATTATTACTAATATCATTATTATTATCACCACCATCAATAATAAAGACAACGAAAATTACCTAAGACTTCGATTGACATTTTCTACTCAATAGTTATAGACAAACACTGCACTTAATATCTAATATGCTTAATTAGAGAGTATATTGCATAACTGATATTAAATAACAATGAAAATCCAGCATACACTGATGAAGTGTGAGTGAAAGTTAACAATCAACCTTTCCCTCTCACACACTCCAACTAATCAAGCAACCAGTGAACTAAACTAACTCTGCAATGAATACAAACATAACATCAAAAAAAGTCCCATACAATTCCTTATTGACACTGTTTGCCGAATGACATCTAACTATGATCTATAATTGTCCAGTAATGTATACAGAGATACATATTTTTTTTATTTTTGAAGGGGAGCAATATATACATAAACTTAAGATTAAGAACATTGCACTCGAGTCCAAAAGTTTTCAAGGAAATAACACCTTAAAATCAATAACCTTGATTTAAGAGACAGCAATGGTAATGAAAAAATATAAAAAAAAGTCTACCATAAACTGTTATTCAACTCTTAATTGCTAATATTGGCTCAGAAAGGGGAGCAAGGAGGAAATTATGATGGGGTACTCTCCTCAAACACCCTATACTGTATAATTTGGATGGGATTGTTTTATATGAGTCTAAGTAAATAGCTTTCAGTAGTGGAGAACTTTTGTGGCAAGCAAATATTTTATTAAGCAATGTATGTTTGTTTGAAAAGCAAATCATTTATACATATACACACACACATATATATATATATATATATATATATATATATATATATCATTTGTTCATTCTTTAAGCATCCATTTTCCATACTATCATGAATTGAATTATATAACAAAAATACTTAAAAATAATGAAGAGAAGAAGAATGTTAGAACAAGAAGAACAAGCAAAAAAAGTTATCGAGGTAAAAGAAGTTTGGATTATAGTTTTTCTAGTAAACACTAGTAAATATTTGATGTTCTTATTCTGTGATATTTTCTAAAGCAGACACAATAAAAATCTATACCAAGAGTAAAAGAATAGAGTGCCTAAAAATGAAGGAAAGAAATAATGGAAAATAGCAAATCCAAAATGGTCCGGGGGGATTATTATACCTATTATGATATGGTTCACTAGTTATGAATACCTGAGTAAATGTTGGATTGGGGTTTAATAGAGGTTTATGCAAATAAAATACTTGACCTGAGCTTGTGTGTATAAACGAATTAAGTTTATTGAGAACATTTTTATTTGTAATATCAATTTGTAAATATTTTCCTAGGCCTCCTCTTGTTGAAAAAAAAAACTGTATTAATCAATAATCAACTGCAATAATTACAAAAGTGTAATTGATTATTGATTACAAAATTTACAATGAAAATAATTACATTGGTGGTAATAATAATGTTCTAAATTCACTCAGTTGTTTGGTATACAAATATGTTAGTATCATGGAATAGTTCAGGGGTGACTTACACTAAGTTTCTTGTAAGATTTTTTTTCTACAGGAAGATTTTAGTTCAGCACTGCAAACTAAAAGTATTGATCAACTATATATGCCCCCAACTCTTCTTAATGTCATCTACTGTTCCTATCCTTATAGCTAGTCTGATTTAGCCATTAAGTGTTAAATATCATTTTCACCCCCTTATTACAGTTAAGCATAGAAATATAAATTGCTGATCTTATATCCTTTATTATATTAGTAGTGACAGAAAGAGCCAGAAAAAGACCAAAGTGATATTGGGAGAAAAGCTATTGCACCTCATGCTTTTCTGTTCTGAGTTCAAATCCTGTTTGGATTGAATCTGACTTCTATTCCTTTCTACAAAACTTACATAAAAAAAAAAAAATGAAGTGATGTAATGATGTTGATTCAAACAGCTGTATCTCACCACCTATAAAATTGTAACTATGTGGCAATATCTTAGAAATCATTATATATAACTGTGTCCATTCTCTTGTGCAGGTTTGAAGTAAGATTACAGAAAGAGGGTATCTATTATGGTTAAGAAGAATTTAATTTAGATTGATAATTCAGGCATTAGAGAGTTAAAAAAGGGTTTGTAGTTTTCAGATCCTTTTAATATTCTGGTAAGTTGTTTAGTTGACAGATAGAAACTGAATTTACCAATTTTGCTACCCTCTCTCTTTCTTTCGGAGAGGCACTGAGCAGCTATACACACATATACACACACGTCAGTAACTTCCACCTACCAAATTCAATCACAAAGCTCCGGTCGGCTTGGGGCTATAGTGGAAGACACCTACCCAAAGTGCCACGCAGTGGGACTGAACCCGAAACCATGTAGTTAGGAAGCAAGCTCCCTAACCACATAGCCATGCCCGCGCCTACCATTTAACAAAAACTAGTGTTCTCAACATACATTGAGATCAGTTCTTTCCTCAAATGAAAAAATTATTTCCACCTGAGAATAAGAGGGAAAAAAAAACTATAAAGGTGTTAGCAAGCAAATACATACCTTCTTAGAGATAATTGCTTGTTCTAAACGACACTGCCACTCAAGCGACTGTAACCAAATTGTATGCCATCTTTTCTCCAGGTTGTGGCTGACATCATGGAGTGATTCTGGAAAGGTGATAGATTGTTCATGAAGCTTTTCTTCATTTTTTCCATTTTGAAGGCATTCACCAAGCTTAAGTACTGCTGAAACCACTCTCAAATGGGATTCTATATCCTTTTGCAATATCTGAAGAGAAATAAAACCAAGAAAAATATTTAAATATAGTTTTAAAACGGTTGAAAAGAATACAGGAAAATAAATTTTATACAACATTTGATTCAAATTTATATACTCATAAATTCTCATGTGTCTCTATAAATAGTGTTTTCAAATTTTGGCACAAGGCCAGCAATTTGAGGAGGGATAAGTCAATTAGATTGACCCAACTAGTACTTATTTTATTGATCCTGAAAGAGATGAAAGGCAAAGTCAACCATGGCAGCATTTGAACTCAGGAATTGAAAAAGTCTTTTACGTTTCGAGCCTACGTTCATCTACAGAAAGGGACACAGAAAAAAACAAGGAGAGAAACAAGGAGAGAAAAAAAATGTGTGTAGTGGCTACCGATCTATCATGGTGATATATATACACACACACACACACAACGGGCTTCTTTTAGTTTCCGTCCACCAAACCCACTCACAAGGCTTTGGTCGGCCCGAGGCTATAGTAGAAGACACTTACCCAAGGTGCCACGCAGTAGAACTGAACCATGTGGTTGGTAAACATGATTATTTGTTTTTTGGATTATACTGAATTAATTAAAACAACCTGCATTTTAATTAATTTTCAGTATATATTAATATTCAATTAATTTCCAGAGACTCTAGATGAATTTAGTAAAACACTTGAAGCTGTAATGTATTGATGTCTGTTGCTGATTAGACTCAGGTCAGTCTGATTGACTTGGCTTATGATTAAATATTGGGTGATCCCATAAATAATGTGGTTTTTCCATTGCATGAACTAAAAATAATGTGGCTTTTCCATTGCATGAACTAAAAGTCAGAAGCAGATGGGATAAACTACCTGCATCTACTTGCTATAAAAGTGGGTTGTAACTTTACCTTGTACTTATTCTTAGTGCAAGTTTTGAAGAGTGCAGTTCGATTGTAACAGTTATTTTTTCAAAGCTATAATGGAAGTGACAAAGGGGCATATTTTGCTTTATGAGTTCAATAAAGTCAACAACGCAATGGAAAGTGGGAGGAATATTAATGAAGTATATGGGGATCGGACAATAAGCGTAAGCCAGTGTCAATGGTGGTTCCAGAAATTCCAAGCTGGAAACTACAGCCTAGAAAGTGAGCCTTGTCCTGAAAGATCTGTAGAGCTTCACAAGGACGTACTGCAAACCCTGGTACAAACAGAATCTGTAGGGTGTATTAATTTGAGAGAGATTCTAATTATAATTCAAATATGAGTACTTCAAGACGGGTGGTAATAGGTGGGTTGGTATTAAAAGGGTTACATTAAACCACTCTAGGATTCTTCCAATGAAATTAAATTTTATCAAATATATATTTATCCAAAGTATCAAAATCAGAATATTTGAGATTCTATCATTTAGTAGTTTTTCTAGCAAGCATGTCAGTAGCACTACACTGACACTGACATTCAACAACAGACTACATGTGTGTGTGTTTGTGTACATACACATACATATATACAGGCATTAAGTCAATGTTAAGTTGAACTGATCTCGTTAAGTAAGTGTCCTAATCTAATACTGATGCAGGGCAAAAAAAAAAAAAAAAGAAAAGCCTAAAAGAAAAGAAAAAAAAAAGAGAAATTCAGAGAAATAAAATAACCTTGATCCATATAATATTTTAAGAATAAATGCCCCCCCCCCCCCCTGTTAATAAGTGGAGATACAATACCTCTATGATCTGATAGGATAATTTTTAAGTAGATGAGAATTAAATACAAAAGTAATCATATTATTAAGCAAGTCTTACTAATTATTCTGCTTCAGTTCTCCAAGACAAAAAAAAATTAAAAAAATAATATAAATAAAATAAAATATCATATGCTGTCAGTAGAATAAAATGTATCACAAATATTTCAAACATTGGAAAATATTTGTAAAAAAAATCTAAACTGGAGACAAGAAAGATGATGTAAGATGGATGAAGATGTCTTTAGAAAAGAATAAAATGCAGGAAGATTTCAATTAAAGCTAGTTTAGAATTTAGAAATTTAGGCAGCCTTGTAGTTGAAGTATTAGTGTATATGAATAATAAAGGACTTCACTTAGACACACTCCCGTCTCAGGCAGACAAGCATGCTGTCTCCTTGCTCTGTCTTTTCTACAGCTATTATAATGGACTCTGCTACTTGGAGCTGGCTAAGCTTATGCTATCTACACTCAAGAATTTTTGACCATATGTCTTTCCTCCTCTTATATCACCTTTGTTGTGTCCAACTCACCTATGCTCTGCATCATCATCAATTAACGTCTGCTTTCCATGCTGGCATGGGTAGGATGGTTTAACATGGTTTTAAGGCAGCGAGTTGGCAGAAATGTTAGCACGCTGGGCGAAATGCGTAGCCGTATTTCGTCTGCCGTTACGTTCTGAGTTCAAATACCGCCGAGGTCGACTTTGCCTTTCATCCTTTCGGGGTCGATAAATTAAGTACCAGTTATGCACTGGGGTTGACATAATCGACTTAATCCCTATGTCTGTCCTTGTTTGTCCCCTCTATGTTTGGCCCCTTGTAGGTAATAAAGAAATAGGTTTAACATGGAGCTGGCCAGACTCCAATTGTCTGTCGTGGCATGGTTGCTATGGCCGGATGCCCTTCCTAATGCCAACCACTTAAAGTATGCTGGATGCTTTTTACATGCCATTGGAATGGGTGCATTTGTGCAGCACCGGCATGGGTGCTTCTAATGTGGGACCTGAGGGGACAGGCCTGCATGTGTGAAAGACAGCAATTTTACTTAGTACTAATTGTTATATTTAGTCCTTTCTTGCTAAAATATCATACCTGGTCATGCCTTTAGTAGTTTCTCCCTGATCATACTTTTTGACTTAAAAAAGGAACATCACTGATATCTATCTCAACTAAGAGAGCCCAAGAAGAGGCTCCAGATTCAGAAAAAAAGAAAATGAAAACAAAATTAAATGTTGTATAAATTAAACTGATGTTTGTGTTGTTATACAGAGGGTAGCTATGCAACTGTTCATTGGCCGAGAAATGCACTTTATCAGGGCTGACTTGGGGTTAAACAACACTATAATTAGCTATAGAGAAAGAACAAAAATCATCCCTTTTTTTTTTTTTTTTTTTTTAATTACACATTTAATTTTCCCCACACCAATTCCACCACTTTGGCATAGGTTGGGCTAGTTGACTGTAGTGAAATTTGAATTCAGGCTTCAGAGAGCCAGAACAAATACCATGACATGTTTCAGCCAGTGCTTTAATGACTTGGCCCATTTGCTGTCTCCCAACTGACACTTGATAGATCCCTAAATAACAACTATATAATTTGTTTTTCTCGAAATTAATCATTTGCCTGGTTAAAAAAAAAAGCAAAAAAAAAAAAAAAAAAAAAAACCAACAAAAAAAGAGCATATAGAAAAGAAAGAAAAATTTTATTAGCTCGTTAACTTGCAGCAAATTTTCCCTTTCCCCACCCCTTAATCTTATCCATTAATGATGCCGCATTACATTCATGCTGATTTTAAAGCTCGTATTACTGCAGTTGTAAAGTTTTGGGAGTAAATGGCACTGGTACTATTATCCATAGTGTATGACTCAAGCCTGTGAGTACAGGTGTACAAAATATAGCTATCTGCATATAGTCCACCAGAACTGTATACACACACAATCATATATGTGTGTATATATATATATATATATATATATATATATATATATATATATCTGAAGTCAGGACGCCATGATAGATCGTTAGCTCCTATATGCATTTTTTCTCTCCTTGTTTTTTTTTTCTGTGTATCTTTCTGTCGAAGAGCGTAGGCTCGAAACGTAAAAGACTTTTTCTATTCCTGAGCGCTATACTAATACATTTGTTTGTTTGTACTCCACCTGCCTTCGTCTTTTGTTTATTTTCGTAAACTTTCCCTTTATATATATATATATTATATATATATATATATATAGATACATATATATATATACGTGTTTGTATGTACATTTGTGTATATGTAAAGGTATGTACATGTTTATGTAGAGATATGTGTTATATATAACATACATACATACATATACATTTTTTTTCTGTGTATCTTTCTGTCGAAGAGCGTAGGCTCGAAACGTAAAAGACTTTTTCTATTCCTGAGCGCTATACTAATACATTTGTTTGTTTGTACTCCACCTGCCTTCGTCGTTTATTTTCATAAAATATATATATATATATATAATATATATATATAATGGCAAGCACACAAAATTCAAGTGTGCACAATGTACTAACGTAGATATATGCAGGTGTAAAGAGAATAAAGCGAATACACATGTGTTAAAGACTATTGAAAGCTATGGGATTGTATACGAGCAACAATTCAACAACAGGTGTTCACCAATGCAGAAACATGGATACGCACAATCTAACAAAGGGTGTAATTCATGGATAGAAAACCTTGGTCTGACTTGGTGATAAACAACAACAGCAGATATGCAAGAGACATGTACATACATATGTTATGCTAATAAATATACTCTTTTACTCGTTTCAGTCATTTTACTGCGGCCATGCTGGAGCACCACCTTTAGTCGAGCAAATCGACCCCGGGACTTATTCTTTGTAAGCCTAGTACTTATTCTATCGGTCTCTTCTGCCAAACCGCTAAGTGACGGGGATGTAAATGCACCAGCATCGGTTGTCAAGTGATGTTGGGGGACAAACGCAGACACACAAACATATACACACACATACATATTCATATATATGATGGGCTTCTTTTAGTTTCCGTCTACCAAATCCACTCACAAGGCTTTGGTTGGCCCAAGGTTATAGTAGATGACACTTGCCCAAGGTGCAACGCAATGGGACTGAACCCGGAACCATGTGGTTGGCAAGTAAGCTACTTACCACACAGCCACTTCTGCGCCTATATGCACAGATTAATTAATTTCAATTAAGGAAATAGGTTTGCTTGAGAGGTAACAGAGTAAGTTTTTAGTTTTAAAAGTAAAATATAAAAGATTAAAATGTTCAAATGAAGATAACAAAATGGATTGTTGAGAAAAAATAGTGAGGAAGAGAGAGAGAGAGAGAGAGAGGTGGGGCAAGAAAATAGGTGAGCGATAGATAATGAAACATTGGAGCAAAATAATGGGGGGACAAATATCAGCTTATTTGATTTCAAAATGCTAAATTTAAATAAGGAGCTGAATATTAGATAGGGGCTGGGAAGAGAAATAGAGATGTTAAGAAAAATAGGAAGTGAAGTGAAGTTATGAAAAACAAGAATTAAAAAAAAAGGGTTAAAAGTGATCACAGTAAAAAGAGGAGGGGATATTTGCAGAACACCAAGAACAGGATCAATAAGTTAGGTAAGGTAGTAGAGGAGCAAGAAATCAAATATTGATAGAGTGATGATGATTGGGGTGGTAGGACAAAGGCCAAGGAAAGGGTAGTAATAGTGAGGGTGGAGTTTGTTTTGAGCGGGGAGAGAAGTTGCAATGATGAGGAAAAGAGTTGGGGCAGTAAGGGATGGTAGTGCCTGAAAGAGAGTAATATTGGTAGTGGAATGATGATTATGTAGAGAGACGGGAAGGATGGTAGTGATTATAATAAGAGGATGATGGTGATGATGGCAAGGTATATTAAACTAATAGGTGTTTGTAGGGGATGTTAGCAACTGGAGAGAGAGTGATGATGATGATGCTAATGATAGCAGTTATAAAGATCAATTTATAAAGGGAAACCTATTTCAATTAAATTTTCATTCAGATAAAGAAGAGCCTTAAAGAGGAGTTAATCTAGCCCATAATAAAACTCTTAATTCCACTACCCACCACCCTTACAAAGCTTATGTTGTGTAATCTGTGTAGGAGTGAGTAGATCAGGATAGTGATAAATTTATTAGCATTATGTACTAATTTTTTTTACTAACCTACTTGTGAACTTGAGATTTTCTGTTTGAGTAAGGAAGAAATCCATGATTATATAAACTTCCTCTCTTTAAAGTTTTAAATTAAAGTGGATAACAAGCAGGGCCATTTTTGGTAAACACCCACATAGAGATTTAGATTTTGTGTTTTTAGTTAGCAGGAAGGATCAGTGCTCATGACTTTAGCAGGCCTTATAAGACAGGTGGGATCATTATGTTTGGTTTGAACATTTTCAAACCCACCCACCTTTAAAAAAAGAGGGAGGAAATAGGAAAGGGAATTTTCAGAGGGACCAAGTTTTGTAGAGAAAGGAATGGATATAATGCTTACTGAGAGGTCTGGGGAAGAACAAAGTATGTGCAACAAAAGGAGATCCATGTTAAGTGGATATGGGTGAAGATGTTATGTAACTATAACTAATTCTGAAGTCCTGATATTAATTAAAATCTGCTTCCATTTACTTTTTCATGTTTAAGTTCATAATGTAATCATTTATTCCTTTGTCATCTCATTTTCTTATTACTGCTCTGTACTCAACTAATGCTTCATTCAGATCCTTATACAGTTGTGCCAAAAGTTTCAAACATTTTTTTTTTTTCAAAATTAAAATTGTTATGCCCAAGTACAATTTGATTCAAATATGTGTATATATTTGGGCATTTAATATAAAAATTCTAATTTTCAGAACTATGTTCCAAACTTTTGGGCACAACTATATACTGAGTTCTAACACCAGGCTATTAGTATTGCAATACCTAAGCAAAATGAATAAATGCATGTATGTATGCATGCATAAACTTCCATATAGTTTCTGTTTATCAATTTTACTCACAGGGTTATCAGTTGACTTGCACCAATAATGATTTCAAATTTTTGCCACCAGGGCAGATTAGGGGACAGGGTTAAGTCGACCCCAGAGCGTAACTGGTACTTATTTAATTGACCCTGAAAGATGAAAGGCAAAGTTGAGCTTGGTGGAATTTGAGCTCAGAACGTAACGGCAGACGAAATACCTATTTCTTTACTATCCACAAGGTGCTAAACACAGAAGGGACAAACAAGGACAGACAAACGAATTAAGTTGATTACATCGACCCCAGTGCATAACTGGTACTTATTTAATCGACCCTGAAAGGATGAAAGGCAAAGTCGACCTCGGCGGAATTTGAGCTCAGAATGTAGTGGCAGACGAAATACTGCTAAGCATTTCGCCTGGCGTGCTAACGATTCTGCCAACTTGCCGCCTTTGACTTGCACCAATAATAGAAGACATTTACCCAAGGTAGCATGGAGGAGGATAGAACCTAAAACTATATAGTTATGAAGCAAATTCTACATTCTTCCTCTCTCTCACATATACACACAAACAAAATGGATCTTGGTCAGAAATTCCAACCGTGATTTTACAGCCGTTCTGTCAATTGAATTCTCGAGTTTGCTAAATTATCATGAATGTGACTGAATGATAATATTCTACAGACATATGTATCCTTAATGTAAATTATTGGACAGAAGCAGAGTAACAAGGCTGGAGTTTTGAATTATGGGTATAATTCATCCAACAAGTTTCCTTACAATTTCTGTCTTTTCAATTTTACTCATAAGGAATAGGTCAGCCCAAGATTATAGTATAAGATACTCATTTGAGATGCATGTAGTAGGATTGAACCCTTGACCCTGAAATTGAGAAGTGAACAGCTTAACCAGTTAGCCATACTGTATCTACAACACATACACACACAAGTGAAATAGTAAATTCAAAAGAAACTAGAGCTTGCCAACATCGACAAATATCAGGAAAGGTATGCAAAATATATGTGTGTGTGTGTGTGTGTGTGTGTATATATATATATATATACACACACACACATGCCATGTAGTTCTATTTCATTAAGTTACCCAATGTCCTTTGGAAAGGATGAAAGTCACAACTTCCATTTGCTAATTCTCCTAAGTTAGTGGTGTTGATAATTCACTGATAAATCAATCATGATCATTGAAATAAATAGCTACTTAAATAAGTGATTGGCTTTTACACTATTGTGTGAGATGAATAAAAGAACACACAAATTTGTATACATATTCATGAGGATGTATGTGTGTGTGTGTGCATGTACACATGAGAGTGGGAAACATAGAGAGAGAAAAAGACACACAGGGAGTGAGAGGGGGTTAGGGTTAATTAGATGTAACTTCTTTTTCCACAATGGCAATGATTAGAAAGATTTTCATAACTGGCTATTGATGAAGGTCCATTACTTGAAGTAATCCCAAGTCACACAGAAAATGCAAATGGAGAAAGGAATCTTAAGCAAACTGCATTAGGTAAGTTCATTTACAAATAAATATTCGACCAAATGATTAGGTAAATTTAATACAAATTCCTGCCAGGAGTTCATTGCGTATAACAGAAATTAGAGTAATTAATGGAAAAATGAAAAAAAGAGGAAGGGTTCATAGCAGACAGGTTCGGGTTTTAGTTATATATATTGCATCATAGCGCTGGTATCATCATCAGCGTTTAGCGTCCGTTTTCCATGCTAGCATGGGTTGGACGGTTCAACTGGGGTCTGTGAAGCTGGAAGGCTTCATCAGGCCCAGTCAGATCTGGCAGTGTTTCTACGGCTGGATGCCCTTCCTAATGCCAACCACTCCGTGAGTGTAGTGGGTGCTTTTTACGTGCCACCCGCACAGGTGCCAGACAGAGCTGGCAAACGGCCACGAACGGATGGTGCTTTTATGTGCCACCGGCACGGGGGCCAGGCGAGGCTGGCAACGGACACGAACGGATGGTGCTTATTAATCTATATAGCATGGTTGTGTGGTTACGTAGTTTGTTTCCAAACCACATAGTTTCAGGTTCAGTCCCATTGCTTGGCACCTTGGGCGAGGGTCTTCTGCTATAATCTCAGGCAGACCAAAGCCTTCTGAGAGGATGTGGTAGAGGGAAACTGAAAGAAGCTCATTGGATGTATGTGTATGTGTGCTTGTGTATTCTTGTTTTGACATCAAGTAATAGTTGTAAATGAATGTTGCTGTCATACAAGCAGTGTCGTTCATTTCTGATATTCTGTGACAAACATGACTATGAGGAAATATTACCTGGCTTATTAGAAACAGGTGAGGGTGAGCAACAAAAAGTGCATCCAGCAGTAGAAAATCAACCTCAATGAATTCTGTTTAACCCATGTAAACATGGAAAAGTATATGTTAGAATAATGGCGATGATGATATATACTCCAATTTATTTAGCTTGGAATAAGTACTATTATAATTTTCAAGGTAAGTGGTTAGTACTAAAAAGATTTTTCAGCAGTACAAAAAAAAAAAAAACCTCTTCATCTCTTTTACTTGTTTCAGTCATTTGACTGTGGTCATGCTGGAGCACCAAATTTAGTCAAGCAAATTGACCCCAGGACAGGCTTCTTTCAGTTTCCGTCTACCAAATTCACTCACAAGGGTTTGGTCAGCCCATGGCTATAGTAGAAGACACTTGCCCAAGGTGCCACGCAGTGGGACTGAACCCAGAACCATGTGGTGCGTAAGCAAGCTACTTACCACACAGCCACTCCTACACCTACCGAGCAATCAAAATGTATTAGGTTTTTACTATGTACAAAGTCATTAAGACATTGGCCAAATGACCGAGGAGTTGCTTATAGTCTAATTCTGGTAGCTCAAACTACTAAGATGTATGTGATGAAGTGGTATTGTGAAGATGAATTGTCCATACCTGTAAGTAACAAGATATATCGTTTGTTACTGTATGGCCTCAATTCAGCTCTGATCAAGTAGATCTATGACCAAGGTCGCCATGACTACTCCCTCTATTTAGGACAATATTATCCTAACAAATCCTTTAAGACATTTTTATTCCTTCTTGTTATGCCTGCTTTTCCATGCTACCATGGGTTAGACGAATACACATTATTGAGACACTGTTACACCACCAGACACCTTTCCTGTCATTAACCCATAGCTGTTTTCCAAGTAAAGTAATTTCCATTCCACTTGTCTTTGAAAGTGCAGAGCTAATGACTGGATGATTTACTGACAAGGTAATATCAGCAAACTATACTGCATGTAAGTGAGCACTTTTTCACACAAAGCACAGGTATAAACATTCACACAGAAACACACATATAAATAAAGAACAATTTGAGGATCACAGAGGCTCCATATCTGGCCTAAGGAATGTTGAATAACTGTTAAAGTACAGTACTAGTTTAAAGCAGTGGCTCTCAACCTGGTACCATATGGCCCCTCAAGGTCCATATAAGATTGGGAGAGGTGTCCACGTAAGAAAATAGTAAATAGGGGATCCACAATAATATCTTAAGAGCTCAAGAAAAAGTGTTCCTGTAGATGTATGTATATTGCAAGAAACAACTGGGTTTCTTTTTCAAACAGTTTACATACTTCAACCTACACAAGTTTCTACCACTAGATGCCCTTCCTAATGCCAACCACTCTGTGAGTGTAGTGGGTGCTTTTTACATGCCACCAGCACAGGTGCCAGGGGAGGCAGGCAACGGTCACGATTGGTTGGTGCTTTTTACGTGCCACTGGCACGGGTATCACAACTACAGTTTCCATTTGATATTTATTTTGATGTTGATGTACTTGACTCAATAGGTCTCCTCAAGCACAGCAGGTCGCCCTACGATCCAAGGTAAGCACAGCAGGCCATCTTGCGATCCAAGGTACTTTGGATGGGCTGGGGCTGCTATGTGAAGCTGGTGCAGGAAACAGGCATGAACTCACGTTATTTGTCTGGTTTTCGCAGTCACAGCATATCTCCAGAGATCTCAGTCTTTCGTCATTGTGAAAAACAAATCAAGAGTATTGAAGGAAGTTTCTATAAGACAAATTTTTAAAAATCAAATGTCTACTGGGGAGGGTGGTGGTGGTTCCACCAGAATAAATAGTAATCAAAGGGGTGTCCATAGATAGAAAATGGTAGAGAACCCCTGGTTTATAGTGCTTAAAACCTTCACACAGGCACTATAGCAAGCCTGGAACCTTTACACAGTTTTATGCATTTAATGGTTTCAGTGATTGGACTGTGGATATGCTGGCCCTTCAGGGATGTTTTGTTGACTATATCAACTCCAGTACCTAATTCAATCTGTAACCTCTTTCATGAACTGTTAAGTTATAGAACACAAAAGGGTACAACATAAAACAGTATAATTTTTTTATATGCAGTGTAAGCATAAGTGCATACACAACTATCTAACTATTTATCTACTTACCTACCTCCCTACATACACACACCCCATATAAACAGACATGAAGGACTTCCACACTTTCCAAAACTATCAAATTTCACTCACAAGTAATTACTAAAAAAACGAAAAAAGAACTATTTTTAGCTTTCCTCTAAAACAATTTTGAGGTTACCCCCACCCTGGAGAACATGTCATTTTGACAACTGAATAATTATGATCATGACCTTGCTGGCTTTTATTCAGCTTCGTTGTAGTCAGAACCACAACCTCAATAAGACCCACTTGTGCATATGTGTGAATCTCTCTCCCTCTCACACACACACAGACATACATACACAACAACTACTACTACATATCCAGAATAAATAATGATCTGGTGGTTTAAGTGGATAAGGCAATTAGTGCATAAGGAAAATGTAGTTGATATTGTTCTTTAACTACAAGCCACCCTGATTTAGCATAACTGATTGAAGGCATCCAAGGTGTGACAATTCCATCTTTGTACAGAACAGTGTGACCCAAGGACAACATTATCCATTATGTTCTTCCCTTCATCAGACAGTAAAGTTTGATTTGAGGATGATCTGACTGCTATTCCTAGCAGGTTGAGCGACTGAGTGGTGCCCCACTTCCACTTCTAGTTACTAGTTAACATGGAACATATGAATTAAGCTTGGACAATGGTATATAAACAATCTGATTTTTTGTTTTTTAGAGTATACTTCCTATTGCTAACCACTGTAAAGTTGTTTGTGACACCATTAAAAACCTCACAAAGATGCAGAGGTGATAAGGACTGTATAAGTAGGGAAGGCAGTGTGGGTAGGGTTAGTAACTGAATAAAAACTAACACAGAGCAGACAACCTCCAAGTGTGGACAGTGGCAACACAGAAGGCATCTGATTATGTTTTGGAAGAGTTGTCTTCAAAGTCTCACACATAACGGGGAAACGAAAATACAATTCTCAAACAAAAGAGCACCCCACCGAAAATATCAATTTTTTTTTACATTTTGTTCTCCATTCACACATCCTTTATCTTTTCTATGAAGTACATTGAAGTACAGATGGGACATCAAAGGATAGATATTCAAAAACCCTGCCAGGCATCCATATCATACATAACAAAAATTGGCACTTCTCTCTGATGTGTGCAGCAGATTACAGAGGACTGCAACAAGTGACAAGATGCTTAGGTAAAACAAGACCCTCAAACCCACCGTGTCAACATAGGAAAACAGATGTAAAAGGGTGATGATAATTAGAGTGAGTTTGATCATTTTAATGACAAAAATTAATTTAGTTTCCTATGTAAACAAACTATATGGCACTACCTGCACGTGTCTGTCTATATGTATATAACTGATATGAAGACACAATCTTGTGTATGTGTACACACACACACACACATACATACATACATACATATTTGGGAACTTGTTAAAGGCAGCGAGCTGGCAGAATCGTTAGCATGCCGGCCGAAATGCTTAGCAGTATTTTGTCTGCCACCAGGTTCTGAGTTCAAATTCCGCCGAGGTCGACTTTGCCTTTCATCCTATCGGGGTCGATAAATAAAGTACCAGTTATGCACTGGAGTCGATGTAATCGACTTAATCCCTTTGTCTGTCTTTGTTTGTCCCCTCTATGTTTAGCCCCTTGTGGGCAATAAAGAAATACACACGCACACGCTATATTGATTGTTCATGTCTGCATACATTTAGGAATCAGGAAAACATGCAAAAGGCATACAATCCATAAATACAACACACACACAAATACATAGAGAAAGAAATATACCTGTGATCACACATATATGTGGAAATGCATATGCAATTAGATACAAGAATGTATAGATGTATATTGACTCTAAAAAGACCATTTATAATATCAGAATATGCATTACTGATTATTTATTAATTACTTGTATATTCCCCAGTCCAGACAAAAAAATTAGCATTGAGATGAAAATTGATTTTAGGTTTAAAAAAAATACGGAAGTATCTATTAAGTCTCCAAACTTTTATACGGTTAAAATATTAGCAATTAAACTAATCTAGCCATAGAAAGAGAGATTAAGAAATGGTCTAATTCTGCCACAAAACCACTAAACCTCTTTCAAAACCTGTCACACAGCTGCATATTGTCACCCGAAAATATTCCAGGAAAAGCAAACAAAGAATGTAAAATGATTGTCATCAAATGTAAGATGGTCATCGTTATATTTTCAACAGCTTCAAAGTTGTTTTAAAAAACTTCATTGACTGTTGAACAACTTACCTTTAGGAGGAAGAGAGGTATATTAAAGGGGATTTAATCGTAAACTTTAGCAACAAATAGAAAATGACATCATCAAGGATTAAAATTTTAAAATGTAACATTTTAGTTTAATACTGATTTAAATATTACCTCATTATTTGAAAGTTGCCTCTGAGGAGAGGAAGCAAATCCTAGTACAATAAATATGATGTCACTCACTACTTCAATTTAAAGCTGATTTAAAAAGGCTTTACTTTTTCTTTTATGTTACTATTTAAACAGATTTAAGAGCAAAAATAATTATCGCATTAAATAAATCTAATTATTACAATAAATTAATTACATAATTGAGCAGACAACAATAACAAAAATATCCCTATCAATTTAATTTTTTTATATATACACATACATTATATATATATATATTATATATATATATAATAAATATTAGGGAATAAATCCAAATTTACAGGGAAAAAATCAGATTTAGGATTAAATCCAATTTTATAGTAAAATATTATAAAATATTATTAGAGACAAAACCACTATTTTGCAAAACAAACAAGGAAAGACTTAATCAAAACATAAAATTTTATTTTATTAAAATTTTATGTATTGATTAAGTCTTTCCTTGTTTGTTTTGCAAAATAGTGGTTTTGTCTCTAATAATATTTTATAATATATATATATATATACATACATAACACACACATATATACATACATACATATATATATACACATATATACATACATACATATATATACACATATATACATACATACATATATATATATACACATATATACATACATACATATATATATATACACATATATACATACATACATATATATATATACACATATATACATACATACATATATATATATACACATATATACATACATATATATATATACACATATATACATACATACATATATATATACACATATATACACATATATACATACATATATATACACATATATACATACATATATATACACATATATACATACATACATATATATATATACACATATATACATACATACATATATATATATACACATATATACATACATATTATATATATATATACACATATATACATACATACATATATATATATACACATATATACATACATACATATATATATATACACATATATACATACATACATATATATATATACACATACATACATATATATATATACACATACATACATATATATATATACACATACATACATATATATATATACACATATATACATACATACATATATATATATACACATATATACATACATACATATATATATACACATATATACATACATACATATATATATATACACATATAACATACATACATATATATATACACATATATACATACATACATATATATATATATCACATAATATACATACATACATATATATATATACCACACATATATACATACATACATATATATATATACCATATATACATACATCATATATATATATACACATATATACATACTACATATATATATATACACATATATACATACATACATATATATATATACACATATATACATACATACATATATATATACACATATACATACATACATATATATATACACATATACATACATACATATATATATACACATATATACATACATACATATATATATACACATATACATACATACATATATATATACACATATATAAAAATAGAAGAAATTCTAACCACATTAGAGCAACACATAGGTGTGCTTCTTATGGGAGACTTCAATCTGCCCAATGTCAGATGGCCCGAGGGCCTTTCTCTCCCAGGAATGACAAGATGTGAACGAGGACAGGCGAGGTCCCTCCTGAACCTCATCAACACCCTGTACATGGAGCAGGTAATACTCCAACCAACCAGGGCAGGTAACACACTGGATCTCTGCTTCACAAATGACATGGATCTCATCCATAATGTGAAAGTGACACCGACACTACTCTCGGATCACAACATGATAGAGCTGACCATGTACGGGCCAAAAGAGAGCACGGACATGCAGCCTACAAGAAACCCTCAAAATCTTTCCAGCTTGAACTACCATAAGGCAAACTGGAAACAAATTGAGAAAGAGATCCTCAAACAAAACTGGCCTAAATGTCTCTCCTCGCCAGACATCGACGTGAAACTTCAACAATTCATGTCTGTAATGCAAGCCATATGCTACAAATGTGTCCCAGAGAGAAAGGCCACTGTACACAAGAACAAAATCCCCAGAGAGAGGAAAATTTTAATGAGACGGCGTACGAAATTTTCAAATCGCCTAAAACAGATTGAAAGCAGTGAAAAGTCCCGCCTAAAAATAAAACTGTTGGAAATCGAAAAATGTCTGCAACTCTCCCATGAAAAAGAAAGAGCAGACAAAGAAGCCTGGGCTATAGAAAACATAAAATCTAACCCCAGAGCTTTCTACAGGTATGCCAAAGAAACAGCTACAGTGCACTGTAGAATAGGGCCACTCCTCGAAAAGGATGGCACACTTACAGGAAAACCAATGAGGGTAAGTGAAATACTGAATGAGCAATTCAAGAGTGTTTTCACTCCACCCCTTGGGCATCTCCAAATCACCAATCCAACTGACTTTTTTACCACTGCAGATATAAAATCAGAGGCGGCGACGATGTAACCAAGGCTATAGATGAAATGAAAACAGACTCAGCTACTGGCCCCGATGGATTCCCGGCAATCCTCCTAAAAGCATGTAAGAGAGTCCTAGCAAGACCACTGCAGTTCCTCTTTCAGAGCTTCCTTGCAGCTGGCAAACTTCCAGGAAAACTGAAGGAAGGTAAAATATGCCCCATTCATAAAGGAGGTAGCAGAGCGGAAGCCAAGAACTATAGACCTATCTCTCTGACCTCTCACACATCAGCAAGGTCATGGAACGAATAGTCAGAAGGAAGCTGATCACCTTCCTTGAAGAGAATGACTTGCTGCCCGACACCCAACATGGTTTCCGACCAGGGAGAAGCTGTTTAACTCACTCCTACAACACTATGACTGGGTGCTGAAACGGCTGCTCACCACTCAAATGTGGAAGTGATATATCTCGACTTTGCAAGGCCTTTGATAAAGTCGATCATGGAATGATATGTCACAAACTGCGTGATCTCAACATAGTTGGAAAACTGGGAGAATGGCTTCATGACTTCTGAAGGATAGAAGTCAGGTGGTAGTAGCCAATGGGGCCACCTCCATTAACACACAAATAGTGAGCAGTGTTCCGCAGGGCACTGTTCTGGGACCACTACTGTTCATAATGGCCCTCTCAGACATGCCCTCAGCCACGCAGAGAGCCACGATCACAAGTTATGCAGATGATACAAAAGTTTCACAGGCAATACAGACCCTGAGGACACTAAACACCTGCAATGTGAGCTGGACGAAATATACAAGTGGGCTGAAAAGAATAGCATGCAGTTCAATGCTGGAAAGTTTCAAGCTTTATACTATCAGCAAGCAAAACTGAATGCATACCCAATGAATACACGGACCCGGAGGATTGCAATCCCAGAGGCACAATCAGTGCGTGACCTGGGTATTCACATGAGTGATGACGCGACCTTTCATGTACATGTTGCTAAACTGACAATGAAATGTAGACGGCTGGCTGGATGGATTCTTAGAACCTTTAGAACAAGAGAAAAAAAACCATGATGGTCCTCTGGAAGACACTTGTCCTAAGCCACTTTGACTATTGCTCTCAGCTATGGTCACCATCCAGTGTCAAGTTGATCACAGAACTTGAGGCGATCCAACGAAGCTACACAAAGAAGATAGCCTCTATGCAGAATGTAAGCTACTGGGAAAGACTCAAGAGATTAAAATTATATTCTCTGGAGCGTAGGCGGGAAAGATATGCCATAATATACATCTGGAAGATCCTGGAGGGAAGTGTCCTGAACTTTGGCATCGAGAGTTACGCAAATGCCAGAACTGGGCGCCACTGCGTGGTGCCTAGGACTCCAAACCTGCCATCAAGATGTAGGACAAGATTCTGTGATAGCCTGGGCTTCCGAGGCCCACAGCTCTTCAATATCCTCCGAAGAACCTGAGAGACCTGCATGGGGTGGATACAGATGTCTTTAAAATGAAGCTGGATCTCTTCCTGTCAGGTGTCCCAGATGAACCAACTTCACGGCAGGAGGGGCAGATGAGGGCAGCTGCATCGAACTCTCTCATGCACCAAATAGCAGTTGCTAGAAAGCCTCCATGAAGTGAAACCAAGTAGCAACACCAAATGGCGGTGCCCCAGCATGGCCACAGCTCATAAGCTGAAACTAGAATCAATCAATCAATCAATATACATACATACATATATATATACACATATATACATACATACATATATATATACACATATATACATACATATATATATATACACACATATATACATACATATATATACACATATATACATACATATATATACACATATATACATACATATATATATATACACATATATACATACATATATATATATATACACATATATACATACATATATATATATACACATATATACATACATATATATATATACACATATATACATACATATATATACATACATATATATATATACACATATATACATACACATATATACATACATATATATATACACATATATACATACATATATATATATACACATATATACATACACATATATATATATACACATATATACATACACATATATATATATACACATATATACATACACATATATACATACACATATATACATACACATATATACATACACATATATACATACACATATATACATACACATATATACATACACATATATATACATACATATATATACATACACATATATACATACACATATATACATACACATATATACATACACATATATACATACACATATATACATACACATATATACATACACATATATACATACACATATACATACACATATATACATACACATATATACATACACATATATATATACACATATATATATACACATATATACATACACATATATACATACACATATATACATACACATATATACATACACATATATACATACACATATATACATACATATATAATACACACATATACATACATATATATATATACACATATATACATACATATATATATATATATACACATATATACATACATATATATATATACACATATATACATACATATATATATTATACACATATATACAACATATATATACATACATATATATATATATACACATATATCACATACACATATATACATACATATATATACACATATATACATACATAATATATATACACATATATACATACACATATATATATATACACATATATACATACACATATATATATATACACATATATACAACACATATTACATACACATATATACATACACATATACCATACACATATATACATACCCATATATACATACACATATATCACATACACATATATATACATACATATATATACATACACATATATACATACACATATATCATACACATATATACATACACATATATACATACACATATATACATACACATATATACTAACACATATATACATACACATATATACATACACATATATACATACACATATATACATACACATATATATATACACATATATATATACACATATATACATACACATATATACATACACATATATACATACACATATATACATACACATATATACATACACATATATACATACATATATATATACACACATATATACATACATATATATATACACACATATATACATACATATATATACATACACACATATATACATACATATATATATATATACACATATACACACACATATATATATATACATATATACACACACATATATATATATATACATATATACACACACATATATATATATATATACACATATATACACACCACATATATATTAACACATATATACACACACATATATATATATATACACATATATACACACACACATATATATATATATACACACATATATATATATATATATATTATATACATATATACACATATATACATATATACAATTACACATACAACCACACACATATATATATATATATATATATATATACATATATACACATATATACATACACATATATACATACATATATATACATACATATATATACATACAATATATACATACATATATATACATACATACATATTATACATACATATATATACATACATACATAACTATACATACATATACATACATACATTATACATACATACATATATATATATATATATATATATACATACATACATATATTACCTTAGTATCTTAATTTTTCAAGCTGATCACATGGAGAAAGGTGTTTGCCTCCATTTGGAAAACAGTCCATATATTATATATATATATTATATATATATATATATGTATATATATATATATATATATATATATGTATATGTGTGTGTGTAAATATAGGTCTTGTCCTAACTAAACTGAACCAATGAAAGAGCTTCATAGAATTCTCATCCTGTTTATTGTTCAAACTGACCAGATGCAGCCTCTCACACTGCTCTACAATATATACAATTACATTATTAAAAATTCACATTTAATACAATGTGGAAAAAATGTAAGCATTACATTTGACAGAGTAATTTTAGCACAATGTAGCCTATATCAAAACAAGTTCAACCTAGATACTCACACACAGAACATCATATTTAGAAATACTCAAAGTGCAGGACTTGTGGGTTACTTATATAATTTTTCAAATTGGTGATCAATAGTATCATTGCTCACCTTATTTCTGTTGTTGAGAGAAACAAGGGAGTATCTATACCTCAGTGTAGAACAAAAATTAGTTTATATCCTTCGCTGACAAGCAGACAAGCATCGATCAGCAGACAAACACACATATGTATATATGTACACATATCATTTGCTCCTTTGCTCAACGTTGTTTTTCTATACCAGCTTTGGTTGGGACCGTATTTGAAGCAGCAATTTATGACCAGATGTTCTTCCTGTCACTAAAACCCTTACCTGTTTCAAGCAAGGGATCATTTATTCTATTGGTATTTTGAAAGCGCAGAGTGGACTGGTCATGACAAGGAGTGTAAGCATCATTCACCATCTCACTTAAGCAAAGCTGTGGGATGTTCATGCACATCTGTGAGCACATGTGCGTGTGTGTTTGTGATATACTTTCTATTATATGCGCTTACTAAATTCAATCACAAAGCATTGCTCAGTACAGGACTATTAGAAGACACTTATACAAAGTGCTGTGCAGTGAGACTGAACTAAAAATCATGTGGTTGTAAAGTGAACTTCTTAACCTTACAAGCTAATCTTTAAAAAAAATATTTGATAAGGTCATTTGTTTCATGGGTTAAATTGTGGTAAGTGTGTATATGTGTGTACACACACACACACAGAGGCTTCTACCTGATCTATCAAATCCCACTCACATGGTACTGATTAACCTGTGACATGACAGAAGGCACTTGCTCAAGGTACCTCTTAACCCCAGAGCCATGCCTGCAGGTCAATACAAGCCTTTCAATCAGCTATCAGATGTTTGTACAAACAGTTCCACTACTATAAACTGGACAACAAAAATAACTACTACAAACCTGTCACATGTTATATGTGACAGTTCTGATGTCAATGTATGAACTAAAAATATTTACATAATGATAGTGCACACACACACGCACACACATACACACACACACACACACACACACACATACACTGATGTTTCATGAAAATATTTTTTTCTACATTTGATGAAACAAATTTATAAGTATGTTTATTAAAGATCTCCTGGCCATAACAGAGTACTTTAAGACTGACTGACTGTGGGAACATCTCTCTGTATGTTAATGACTGAGTTTTCATAGCTGAACCAGTCAAAAAAGAAAAAAAAAAGAAAAATTAGAGAAAAAATTCCAAATATGGAAGCAAAACTTAAAACCAAGAGGCTTCTTATTTCTTTATTGCCCACAAGGAGCTAAACATAGAGGGGACAAATAAAGGTATTAAGTTGATTATATCAACCCCAGTGCATAACTGGTACTTATTTAATCGACCCCGAAAGGATGAAAGGTAAAGTCGACCCCGGCAGAATTTGAACTCAAAACGTAACGGCAGATGAAATACCGCTAAGCATTTCGCCCGACGTGCTAACGTTTCTGCCAGCTTGCCGCCTTAACCAAGAGGCTTCTTACTGCCACCACAAGGTCCAGTTCTTGTTGTTGTGGTTTATATGCCTCAATGGTCCTGAAAGATATGCCAGCAGAGTGCAAGCTCCTGATAGGGGCCTCTCATGTTGGACAAGTCAAGAACAGGGGGCAGACTAATATGAATCACCTCTTCCCAGAGGTAAAAATGGGTTTGTGTAGGTTTGACACTCTTACCTAGAAAAAGGGCAAAGCTACAGAAGCATCAGAGCCAAGAACAGTGGAGAAAGTTGTTGGTGGTTTATGATCCTTAGGAAGAGAACAAGTGGTAAATAAGAGGCCTTACAGTACAGAAAAACTTTAATTAGCAGTAAAGGACTTAACTACCATCATATGCGCAAGAGCAGTTGAAGTGTAAACATTGATGAAAACTGATTCATTCAAATATCTGGAAAGGTTCCCTGGTAGATGGCAGTTTTTAAAAAAATCTAGATAAAACTTATTAGTAATGAAGGTGGGTATAGTGAAAGTGTAATAACCAGAATAAGGGGTGGAAAAAATTCTAGTGAGCTATTACTTCTGTTGTTAGCAAAGGGTGGGGGAAAGGTAGATTGTATGATGCTTGTGTGCATACTGCATGGTAGTGAAACACAGGATGACGTGTGATCACAAGAAAGAAACAGTGGAGAGCATGCTCTGTTGGATGTGTAATGAAAGTGTAAATGCATGGACATGTGATGTATATGGAGGTTGACAGCTGGGTAAAAATTATCAAGTAAACCATGTGAGAGGAACCTGTGGAAGACTAGACATGGCAAGAGGTGAAGGCTAATCTCAGGAGGCTGAAACACTTAAGGGAGAAGTAAGAAACTGTGCTGGGGAAGAACTGTCCAATGCATGCAAATCTAGAAAAGCAGATGTGAAACTATGATGATGTGCAGAGGCAGATGCCTCATAACTTTGTATCTTTAAGAAATATTCTTAGATATCTCATGTTCATCTCCAATCATGTATATTTTTTCAGTTTGTTTTTCTAAACAACATATATTTTTTTCCTGAAAATTATTGTTCTTAATCTTGCATATTAGGTATATTAATTGTACTTTTCACACATGACCTACTTCTATGGTCTCTGATGTTAGGGTTGAACATATATCTGATGTATCTGCACCTGAAAAACTCTCTTTGGGAGTATGCCTGAAGGTTTTTGTTTTCTTCCCCCTTTTAAGACCAGCAGTTGTTCATGCAGGATATCTCCCTTTTCATGTTGCTAATGTTGTTCAAGGAAAAGGCAAGGGCTGATACAGTTTGTCACCAGCGTCATCACAGGTAAACACAGAATGTAAGGAACTGAACAAATATTAATGATTCTACCAATCAACAGTCTGAGGTAATTAAGAAAGTATATAGTTCCATCGTTATTTTATTTTTAGTGCAAATCTTAGAAGTGATATAATGTGGCAATAAGTTCAAGTTAATTGCTCTTTATAACTCCTGGGGTGAAAAAATTTTTCATGAAAGCATGGAGTCATACCAATCTTATTTCCTTCAACTGCACAAAGACATAATTACTGCATAATCACACCTCATCTATCTTCATGGGTGGGGGAAAATTAAAAACCTTAGAACCTTCAAGAACATTTCAAATGCTAACCATCACTAAGATATCTCCTAGTGAATGCACACCCTCAACTTAGCAAAGATTTCATCTCAAAGACTAGCCTTGTACTGAACTAAAAGTATATTGCCTACCAACAATTAATAATCCTTCACCAAAACTCAGGTGGGATCCATATCTGAGAACTTTTCCCCACATCTGGAATGGTGCAACTGTTAACACACACACATACATACATCCCAGACTGTTTAAAGAAGAGTTAGTTGATTGACTGGCATGAAGTCAGCCACAGAGACAAATCCGACATCTGGCCCAAAAAACAAGCTGTATCTTCCCTCTGCCTTTTATACTACTATTACATTGGCTTCTGTTCCTTATAGTGGGTTAGTCTTGTGCCATCTGAACTCATTCTTCTCTCCTCTCCTTGTCATCCATATTGTAACCCCCACTCCATGTCCTACATAAACCAATATCTCCAGTTCTTCCTTTTTGGAATGTCAGTCCTCTGGAAATCCTTTATACAAATTTCTTCAGCAGCTGTTGAATTAGAACAGTTTAACCAGAATGTTTAACAGCATCAACCTCACTAGTTTCAGAGGAATGATAAAGCCAAAAGTACACCCACTTCCTCTGTATTGAATTAAGATACAGAAATTATGAAGAAATGAGGTGACCAAGCATAAGAACCAACCAGTTTAATCAACAAAAGAAATCAATACATTGTTAGTTTTTTTACCCCCCACCCTCAACACCATTATGTTTCCAACATCTTATCAAGACAACTAATCTTATTACAATACTCTCCTATCTTTAATCCTTTTCTGGAGCATTATTACTACTTCCACCAATCTGTAACTCTCCTAATCAAGTTTACGAATATTTTCTGAGTAAATAAATTACACTGACCACAAACAATTTAAAGCTCACAAGTGTTATGTTTTACAGTTCATTACAGCCTAAATTAGTACATGTAGAGTTGAGGGACTTGTTTAACACAAAACACGATGTGCCACTAACTGGATATAGATGAAGCATGAGCCAAGAGTTTGTATACAAATTGTCACTATCACTTTTTGTTCAGCCAAATTTTATTGTAAAACTGTATTTAGATTTAATAATTTCTTTTGTTTTTGCCATCTGGCTCTGAAGTACAAATGCCTTGTTTTCAAAAGTTCTGAATTGAAATCTTCCAATAAACTTTAGTCATAATTTATGTTCCTAACACTACCTTAATGATAACTAAGCTAATTTACTAACATCTTTGTTATATTTAAAATTAATTAAAGCGTAGGCGTAGGAGTGGCTGTGTGGTAAGTAGCTTGCTTACAAACCACATGGTTCTGGGTTCAGTCCCACTGAGTGGCACCTTGGGCAAGTGCCTTCTACTATAGCCTCGGGCCGACCAAAGCCTTGTGAGTGGATTTGGTAGACGGAAACTGAAAGAAGCCTGTCTTATATATATATATATATATATATATATATATATGTGTGTGTGTGTATGTGTGCCTGTATTTGTCCCCCCAACATCGCTTGACAACTGATGCTGGTGTGTTTATATCCCCGTAACTTAGTGCTTTGGCAAAAGAGACCGATAGAGTAAGTACTAGGCTTACAAAGAATAAGTCCTAGGGTCGATTTGCTCGACTAAAGGCGGTGCTCCAGCATGGCCACAGTCAAATGACTGAAACAAGGAAAAGAGAAAAATAATATTTTAACAGAAATATGGTAACAAAAGGGTTAAATTTCAAGGATAATAATACTGGTCATTTTCATAAATAACATATCAACCCAGTCATCATCATCATTTTAACATCTACTTCTCCATGATGGCATGAGTCAGACAGAGTTTATTGAGGCAAATTTCCTACAAACAGTTGCCCTTCCTGATGCCAATTATCACCTGTTTCCAAACAAAGTATTATTTTCCCATGGCTAGACATGCCTACTCATTATGTTGGATATGGCAGCAATGCTCTCTTATGACCAGGAGACACAAACATACATCTGCCCACATACACATGATGGGCTTCTTTCAGTGCCCATAAACCAAATTCATTCACAAGGCTTTGGTTAGCTTAAGGCTGTAGTAGAAAGCACTTGCCCAAGGTGCTTCTCAATGGGACTAAACTCTAAACCATATGGTTGGGAAGCAAACTTCTCATGTCACAGCCATGCCTTTGCATATGTATCCCAGCATTCCAGTGTTATAAACAAATAGTTTAGTCTCCTACTTAAAATTTGATTCTCCTTAAGATTACAGAACTATCTATGTCATGCCTAAAGGTATAGTTCAGACAAAATTTTGAAATGAAAAGCTTAAAGGAAAATGGTAAAAAAAAAAATAAATAAAATAGGAGTTACATATAATTGATTTAACCCTTTAGTGTTCACATTATTCTGCTATAATTAAAGCTTTTTCATCCACATTGTTTTGAACTAATCATGCATTATCTTGGAGCTATGAGATTTTGAGGAGGTAGCTGTTAATTTTTAAAACGATATTGTAGGGTTGGTGTGAGAGACTAGATCTGGCCAGTTTGAACATAAAACAGGTAGAATACTTTTGGCCGGTTTAAATGCTAAAGGGTTAAAGATGCTTCAGTTTAGAGGAATAACACATCAGAAGCAAAATGCAGAAGTGAAATGACATCACAACATTAAAAACTATGAAAATCTCTCTATAAGTAGAAAGTAAAAACTGGAAAAAAAAAGAGAAAAAGAAAGAAAAGGAAAAATCTAAAATACAATGACTATAAATAAAATATGAAATGATTTACTTTGTACTTGATATTTCAATTTAGCACAAATATATCCGATAGTTTATAGCCTCAGTTTCAAAATTAGGACAAGAATAATTTATATAAACAATATGCAATGGAATTGCATCAGTGACCAGGTTGCAGTTGGCGCAAAGAAAATTTTGACACCAAATACTCAATATTTAATTGTAGTTAACATTCTTTGTGTGTTTTTGAATGGTTGACACGTGTCTACCATGCTGCGATTGCTTTAGTTTCAATGCACGGTCTGAGATTGAATCGCCTGCCTGGCAAGTACATCTCCAGAATAATACGGTGGAGGGGAAATACTGCTGAGAATTCCATCCCACATAATAAATCCAAATACAGTAGGACTACACACGTTTGAAGTAGGAGACTACACAGAGTTGAAAGACTAACCGACATGACGTATGCAAATTAGAAGGCAGAATGCATGCTTCATACAATGAACTAAGAGTTTGGCATCAGATCCATTCAGCCATGACGTATATTAATACAAACAAATCAGACCTAATGTTTTCTGGAGTCCAACCAAATTTTAATGTAAAACTATATATTTACATTCAATAACCTTTATTTTTTTGTCTGACTTAGTTTTTTTCGTTAAATTTCAAGGAAAGTAGTATTTTTTTCTTTATATAACTGCCTAGGTCCAATCATCTTCCTCTTTCAGTATGGTTATTTTTTAAGGGTTACAGAACCTTCCATGCTGCATTGTGTATATTTTATTGTTATCTTTTTTTAATTATTTTTTTGTTTTTTACATTTTAAACAATGCTAGGGGTTTTTGACCACGAATTGTGTAGATAATCTGTTAATCAACTCTCTATATTGCATATGGGAAATCCTACCATATCTATAATTTATACAGCAATAGTTTCATGCTTAAAACATTAAGATTTAAAAAAATGTTTTAAATATGTTACTGCTTGTTGTTTAGTCCTAATCAAGCAGATCTATGATCAAAGGTATTCTAGCCATGACCATCCCATCTTTTTGCATGACTAGGAATACAGTTTCTGTATCCTTCCTTTTTAAGACAAAAAGGTGTGATTTGAAGGGAAATTTAGCTGCTATTTGGGTATGTCTAGTGACTGCATAGAGGCTCCCTTGGTTCAATTTACCTGGGTGAGTATTTTATAAAGTCTGGTTTTAAATTTTACTTGGAGACAAAGTATTAGTTGTAGCATTAGTGGAAAGAAAATTTGCACACATATGATGATTTTATATAAAGATAAATAATCTGCTTTTAAAGATATATACTTTTCAAATATTAATTCCCAAACAATCTGCTGGTAACTAAGTGTAATCATACAGATATTTATTTAGTCTTCCCCAAGTATATTAGGCAGTAAGAGCTTTGGATGGTTCAGGTCAGTGGAATGTTAGAGAAGTAGATAAAAACTCAAAAGTTTGCATGCCTTTCATTGGTACTGAGTCATGTCTCTGGCAATGAAACTTAACTCAGAACAGAATAGGTTATCTAGCAATAAATACACACCAGAGGTAACATAAATCATAGATGTAAGCAGTCAGGGCATTTTATAACGGACAAATGTTTCCTTATTTACTTACGTTAAAATGGAAGATTTATAACTATTCTTTAACCAGACACACATTCAAGAATGCAATGTTTGTGATTGTTTTTAAAACTGGATCTAAAGATTATTAACTATAAAATTTGAACAACTAATTTTTTTCAAAATTAGTCTACTTAGTTGAAAACTACTGATAGAGACAAAATGTGTGTAATAATAAACTTTCAGATTTCTAAAACAGCCTATAAATCTTGGCTGGTATTTTAAGTAAGATTATTAAGCCATTTCAAACTGACCCCTGTATTAAAATTTATGAATAACCAGCAATGTTAAACAAGGTGATCTGTTCAAGCATTGAATATGGGATATAAGAAAAACACCTATCACGTTAAAATTAGCTCCAAAAAATTTTGTATTATATATTTCACAAAATATTGTATTATATATTTCACAAAATATTAAGCAGGTTATATAATTAAGCATTGCATAATAGGTAACAAGTCTTTTATAGTGAATTTACTCAAGTGTGTATAAAAGGTTTCTTTATGCAACTAATTATTTGCTCTATAAATGAATAAATAAGATTTAACCTTTTGCGGGATATTGAATCTTTGAAGTATTTATGCCTTGCTTTAATATACAAACTTATTTCAATAAACCAAAGGCCTCAAACTTCTAAGTTTTAATTGGAACAGGTTGTTTAAATACAGAAACCTCAGGGGTGCAGTCTTATGCTTTGAGGGTCATGAAAAACGTTAAGAATAATAAGATAGAGGATACTCAACACTGTATTTTATATAAATTGTCTTAAAAAAGGAAAAATGAAACAATGAATAAATACAATTTAATGTACACGGAAACTAAATTTAAAAAGAGTAGGTGGAAAGAAAATAAATACTTAAGTTGTCAACTAGTTTGAAATTTTATTGTTGAATATATATACACTCAAATACAAATAGTAATGGTGGTGGCTGCTAATAATGGGAGACAATAATGTTTTGGACAGAATGAAAATGAAGAAAAGCATGGTAACTATTTGATGTTGATTGTGGTGGTGAAGGTAAAAAAAAAAAAGAAATAAATAGAAAGGGGTTGAGAAATCAGATTTACTTTCCATTAGCATTTTGACGGAAAGGTCCAGTTTCATAATAGAAGTTAAACACAAGAGAAATATTGGCATTCAATGTCATTCCCTTACTCTACACTTTCCCCTTTCTTTGCTAGCCATTAGGAAACTAGGCATATTTAAAGTGTCACACTGTGTGTCAACAGTCAACAATATACAACTGCTGCTATTGCAACTGCTGCTTAATGGTACTAACACAACATCAGGCGTTGCTTATTGCTACTTCCTCCTGCCATGGCTATTAACTTTCGGTTCACCTAAATTTTAAAGTGCTTGTTTACACCTGACCCATAACAAAGACCTGTTCGTTATATATATATATTCGCCCAGCAACCTGTGTGACAATATCCATGTAACATTCTCTATATTTGACCACCCAACCAATCCCACAACTTCTCTGCACCCCCACAACAAAACAACACACAAACCATTTGATATGACATGATGCAATTTCACAACAAAGAGTTAAACACAAATTTGTACCAGAGACAAAGAAAGTCTATACTTAATTAATTGATTCACATACTTGAAGGAGAGAGAGAGACAGACAGACAGAGAGAAATGATTTATGATCTTACCGTGTTTCAAAATTATTTGATGAATATGATTATAATGATATAAAAAAAAAGACCAGGAATTCAAGAATTCAGATAGAAAACTGTAATCCAGTTAATATGGGACATTGTTAAAGCAATGGGTATGTATAGTAGAGATAGATATATATTTTATCCATGGCTACAGATTAAAAGATTATCTCCTACAACAATACATCGCCAATCCCACCCACAAAAATTTTTACAGCATGTATCATCTATACCAGTGTAAAAATGGAGGGAAATAAACTAGGCATGCACACATGGTAGCAGGCAAAAGGGGGGGGGGGAATCAACAGAAAAATCGAAGGAGCTGCTACTCCCTATCCAACACCACCGAGCTGCTTGCAACACTCTGCTTCAGCATGTACTACTACACATCTCTCCAACACATTAACAAATAGCAAATTTGATTGGATAGTGAAGTTGCATACCACAATCAACAGCATCATACTGAAGAGGAATGTGCACCACGAGAGACAAAGCCACAAAAAAAAAAAAAATTCGACGAAATGACTGTAGGCCATTCTGTAATATAGTTAGAGTTATTTTTAATAAATGACAACCTCTAGCATGTTAGAAATGAGGATAGGTAGGTAGATACTTAGGTAAGAATCCACGGAGGTTATCTCTCTCTTACTAATACTCATTACCTGATGACAATGTTGATTTTATAAATACTAGAGTCAAAGGAAATTACACCGAAATTAAAATGTGTATGTGTGTGTGTGTGTGTGTGTGTGTGTGTGAGAGAGAGAGAGAGAGGGGGGAGAGAGAAAAGATTAAATTCTGTGGGGAGTTAGTCAGATGGCTGGTGTGGTGGTGGAGGTCAATAAAATAGATATATTTATAGCAAAACAGTTGTATAGAGTATACAGCTTTCATATTCTAGCAGCAAAGAAAACAAGGAAATTAAGTATTAAAGGTAAAACAAAACAAAAAAAAAATGCTTCCCCCACCCACTATACCGAATCCTATAGAAAAGTTGCTTGGTTTATTTTGATTGCTTTTTCTATGATAATCATTCAATAGTATTGATCTTGGAAATAAGAAGCCTTCTGCAACCTTCTCACTCCCACACCACTACTACTACCATAGTAGCTTTACAGCAACAATTTGTCATAGAAGGAATGTGGATCAATAAATGAAGACTGCGCATGCACATGTAAGCCAAGAAAGCAGGATTTCGATTCAGGTTTACTGATGATGAAAATAGTTGAATATCAAAACATGTATAAAAAAAGATAGAACAGAAACACACACACAGACACACCCTCTCTCTCTCTGTGTTTCCTCCATATCACATATGTAAAGAAATGAAAAACAAAATTTTCTATACTTGAAGGAAATCCATTAAGCACAAATAAAATAATCTAAATGCTAGAGTAGAAGTAAAACTAAAAAGATAAAAAAAAAAAGGGGGGGACAAAATACGACTTCTAAAGAAAGAAACCTGAGAATGATTATAAATTTTCAAGGTTTAAACGAATAATATCCTAATATTAAAAAAAAAGTACAAAATTTACCTGATGTTTGTGTTTTTAAGAAATCTTCAAAAACAATAGGTAACGATAACTGATAAAGAACTCAGTATAGACTCTATACTGTTTAAACATTTTAATAGAATGAAATGTAGAGTGTCTGATTTTGAAGTGTTGTTGACAGTGGATCATTAGGTCTGTTAAATGTGCTGCTGGCAGCGAAACTTTGAAGTCACAGTCATCCAAATAAAGTATAAAACTTATAAGAGTTTTGACTGTTATTTCAAGCAGGTTGACATACCTAGCATGTCCTTTGATTAATTTTAATCCCTCGGCTATATATATATATATATATATATATATATATATATAGACTTTTTTACTTGCTTCAGCCATGTGACTGTGGCCATGCTGAAGCACCGCCTTCAGTCGAGCAACTCAAACCGGGACTTATTCTTTTGTAAGCCCACTACTTATTCTATCGGTCTCTTTTGCCGAACCGCTAAGTAACGGGGACATAAACACACCAGCATCGGTTGTCAAGCAATGCTAGGGGGACAAGCACAGACACACAAACACATATGCATATATATATATATATATATATATATATTATATATATATATATATATATATATATATACACACACACACATTTTTACGACGGGCTTCTTTCAGTTTCCGTCTACCAAATCCACTCACAAGGCTTTGCCACGCAGTGGGACTGAACCTGGAACCATGTAGTTCGTAAGCAAGCTACTTATCACACATAGCCACTCCTACGCCTATATATATATATATATATATATATAAATAAAAAATTTCCACACTGTGCGTGTGTTTTATAAAATGAGAGCTTAGATTTTAATACAATCTCCTTCCAGAGAAGGTGCCTATTACCACTAAATGGAGATTCTCTTATTTTTTTACTGGTTTCAATCATTTGACTGGGGCCATGCTGGAGTACCACCTTTAATTGAATGAACCGACCCCAGGATTTATTCTTTGTAAGCCTAGTACTTTTTCTATTGGTCCCTTTTGCTGAACCACTAAGTTACAGGGATGTACACACACCAACATTGGCTATCAAGTGATTTGGGGGGACAGACACACAAACATATACATACATATACCATCATCATTGTTTAACATCTGCTTTCCAAGCTGGCATGGGTTAGACGGTTTGAGTGAGGGCACCAAGCTCCAATCTGATCAGAAAATGTTTCTACTGCTGGATGCCCTTCCTAATGCCAACCACCCCGAGAGTGTAGTGGATGCTTTTTATGTGCCACCAGCATGAGGACCAATCAGGTGGTACTAAATATATACGGCAGTGTATATATCTATATATATAATGGGCTTCTTTTAGTTTCCTTCTACCAAAACCATTCACAAAGCTTTGGTCAGCTTGAGGCTATACTAGAAGACTCTTGCCCAAGGTGCCACACAGTGGGACTGAACCCAGGACCATGTGGTTGGGAACAAACTTCTTAGCATGCAGCCACGCCTATGTTTAAAGTAAATTGGGGTTTTTTTCACGCTAGTGTGGTTTAGACAACTACAAATTATTTAGGTATTGTTTTACAGTTGGATTCTTTTCCAGTGGCTAAATATATCAAGTTTTCAAGCAAGAGAGATTTTTTATTCCACATGTCTTTGAAAGCACAGAGCTAGCAGACAATTTGTTGATAGGAAACAGTAACAAACTTCACGGCTTGTAACTGGGCTTTTCCATTCACACGGACACATGTACACACATACAATGAGCTTTGTTCATTTTCCATCAATCAAATTTACAAAGCATTAGTCAGCCTGAAAATGATGTATACAATGGAAGTGTTTTGTCCAGAGACACAATGAAACAAGAAAAGCAAGTGGCAAATATGAATTCATAGGCTGCAGGATACCAAGTAGTCAAAAGTAGTAAACAGGAATTCACAAACTTTGAGATATTAAAGTAGACTATTGACTGAACCATTTAGAGATCTGAACTTTTTCTGTTATGTAATGAATGTTATATCACAAGTTTATTGCAGCATAACAATAGGTGTTTCTTTAGTTTGGTCAAGCCACTACAGCTAAGGCCATGATAGAGTACGAGGAATTAGGAAAAAATAAAGTAAACCAGTAAAACTTCAATTCTTTACTTATATTGAACATACTTGACATACAAAATGGAAGAGACCATGTGATCGTCAAGGTTAATCAAACTACATAGTTAATCACTTGTTTAGACATGCTTTTTTTAAATATATAGATATTAGGGTATTCTGGTTTATTCCTTTTTTACACATGTAGTGTAAATAATACTTTATGACCCTATGAGGGAGCCTGTGATTAAGAAAATTAATTAAACTGAGTTAATTACTATTTTATACTCTTTTACTTGTTTCAGTCATGTGACTGTGGCCATGCTGGAGTAGTGCCTTTAGTCGAGCAAATCGACCCCAGGACTTATTCTTTGTAAGCCTAGTACTTATTCTATCGGTCTCTTTTGCTGAACCGCTAAGTTACGGGGGATGTAAACACACCAGCATCAGTTGTCAAGTGATGTTGGGAGACAAACACAGACATACAAACACACACACACACACACACACACACACACACACACACACACACACATATATATATATATATATATATACACACATATATATATATACACATATATAAGATAGGCTTCTTTCTGTTTCCTCAACCAAATCCACTCACAAGGCTTTGGTCGGCCTGAGGCTACAGTAGAAGAGACTTGCCCAAGGTGTCACACATTGGGACTGAACCCGGCACTATGTGGTTCGTAAGCAAGCTACTTACCACACAGCCACTCCTACACCTTATAAACATAAAAGATAATATTTGCTTCAGGAAGGGACACAGAATTAGGAGAATATGATGAAAATGGAATGTATTTCTGAATCAGCACAATCAACCTCAAATGACTAGAGAGAGTGGATTTAGACTATAAAGAATATTTGACTGGTGAAGATCTCCTTTATGTATCAAAATAAGGTGGGAGTGGGATATGCAAATTTGAATATTTGCCCAACATTTGAAGAAGTCAAGCTAATACAATGTAAATGAAGTTGGCATATTTGTAAAATGGTCATTAGCATTCTATCTGACTGACTGAAACCACATACAAACAACGTGGTACCTTCAATTATAAACAAGCACAGTAAGTCAATGCACGTTATTACTATAAGCATCTACAGGTGTTTTTTTAAAGCTTATACTGGTTGCATATTTAACTAGGGCAATAGGAAATCATTCCAGTGTATCTCTCCTAGTATCATCACATGGTCCTTTAGTGGTAACACAAAATATTATGGGACACCACATATTCTTTATTTATTTATCATTATTTTTTGCATTAATCACTTTAGCACATCCTTGCTAGATAAAACGAACATACACACATATGTGCATGCATAGTGAAATTGACTAATTATTTTGGAAAATTAATGTGATTTGTGATCAAATGAAATTTACCTATATCATTTGTTCATAGATAGTGCTTTGAAAGAGCAGCTTAGGTATTTTAATCATTTTTATGTGGCCTAGAAAGAGACCTAATTTTTCACAATGAGAGCACAAACTGATCAACTGCCCTAGATTTTGAAAAAACTCCCACATACAGAATGGATCAGCTTTCAATAAGTTTTGTTCAAGTCATGTTCATTGGAACCATCTGTCAATATTTAGTTCATAAATTCGTTGTTTTTTAATCGATATAATAAAGTAACATTTCTATTGAATCTATAAAGTTATGGTTATCTACTGGTGTACTCAGATTTTCTGTATAAATGCAATCCACAAGAACTTGGCCAAAGTGAGCTGCGGTGCTATTTGTGTTAGTAATTATTGTCTGAACATAAACTTTGTAGCATTATGTAAATGAATTTAAGAATAAATTGTTTACATTTTAATGTTGTCTATGGATTTAATCAGTGGTATCCTGAATGCTTAAATAGCAATGAAAGTGGTTGATTTCATTTTCACACTAAGCTGCCTATTTCACAGATCTCGTTTTCTCATTTTACAGCAAGTTTAAATTCATAAGGATAGGAGCTTGTATATTAGCTATGCAAAACACACATCTTGGTACCCTAATGATATATATATATATATATGTGTGTGTGTGACCGCGTGTGTACTGTTGGCGATTTTTTTCCCTCCGTCTTCTCTTCTCTTCTCTGGATCTTTCCTTTTCCTATGTTTCTGACGAAGAGCTCCGCTCGAAACATTAAACCCTCCTTCTTCCCTTCCTTCCTGAGCGTCCAATAATACTATATTTGTTCCACGTCCTCGTGTTGTTGTGTTTTCTCTTTGTGTTTTCATGTTTGGAGATATATATATACATATATATATATATATATATATATATGTGTGTGAATAGCTTGTACTTTTGCTCCAAACTTCAAATTTTTAAAATTAAAATTTTTTTTAACATATTTAAAAAAACTTTTTTTTCTAAATCTTTGAAATTCTCTTAAGACATCTCTGAAGAAAGAAATGTGGATAATAGAAATGGATGGAAAATGGTTCACCTATTTCGTTCCACATGTTCTTGAAATGGCTGTAAGGATCTGAACTTTCACTGGATTTATCTATGGATTCCTCTTAAAATCATTTTGAATCAACCTTTCATCCATTTGATAATTTTGATAAATGCAATATTGACTGTGCATGTATAATTTTCTCATTGATTCTAAACACAAAAGAAAGTTTCGTTTTGTTTGAGAATACAAAACAAAACACCATTTGCTGAATTCACTGAATTAATAAGACGCAAATGCATACATCACAGTGTAGTGAAATGGTCATTATATATCTCACAACACTATATTATGATACCATGATATGAAAGTGTTAGGATGACAATGCTGTTATCACAATCAAACAAACACAAAATACCTCTGTCAGTTCTTATTACTTGTGATTACTAATCAATTGTAGTAAGATGATGGAATTGGCCAAGCAGTATTAACCCTTTAGTGTTCAGATTATTCTATCAAACATAATGCTTATTGATTCCCATTGATTTGAATTAATCATGCATTATCTCATATCTTCAAGATCCTGATGGTGTAATTACTTAATGTAGAATAACATTGTTGGGTAGGTGTGAGAGCCTGGATCTGGTCAGTTTGAACATAAAACAGATTAAATATTTTGGCCGGATATGGCCAGTTTAAATACTAAAGGGTTAAACTTCTTTTATCTTTTAATTTGTTTCAGTCACTGGACTGCAGCCATGCAGGGGTCTGAAGAGTTTAGTCAAACAAATTGATCTCAGTATTTTATTTATTATTTATTTATTTTTTTGAAGTCTGGCATTTATTCTATCGGTTTCTTATGCCAAACTGCTAAGTTACAGAGATGTAAACAAATCAGCACTTGTTGTTAAGTGGTTATGGACGGGGGACACACATACACACACAAAGGTTTTCTCACAGTTTCTATCTATCACATTCACTCAGAAGGTATTGGTCAGCCTGGGGATACAGTAGAAGACACCTGCTCAAGGTGCCATAGAGTGGATCTGAATGTGAAACCACATGCTTGCAAAATGAGCTTCTTAGCGACACAACCATGCTTGTACCTATTAAGTTACAATGCTTTAAATTGTATGCTCAAGTCCTGTTAGAGTTAAATTTGGTGCTTATGTAACAACAAAGAAGGGAGAGGAATGATAAATCACACACCCATCATGTCATAAAATTGATTTACAGGGCTATATGCCCCTCCCCTTGTACAAATTTGGGACCTCAGTGGATTTGTGCCAAAGTTAGAAATCCCAGTACAGTCAATTACATTATGAAAAACTGCATTTATATAATTCACAGAAAAAAACAATTACCAAAAACAGTCAAGGATGGGAATATTTTCTGTATAAAGACCTCTCAAATAATAGCAAACAATATAATAAATAGTACAAGAGTGTTTTGTCATAAAACTGTCTGAATTCAGGTAGGCACGAAATAGATCGATATACATATAGAATAAATAATTCAATGGTACCATATGCATGTATAACAATAGTTAAGTTAATGTTCACAATATCAAAGCATGGAACATAAGAATAGTAACTAGAAACAATACATTAGTCAGTGACTAATTTTTTCACCCTTCTCACAAGTATGGGAGATAACTCCAAACAGGTTTCAGTTAACCCATTACTGTTTAGATTATTCTGTCATATGCAATAGTTATTTATTCATTTTTGAATTAATCATGCATTATCTTGTAGCTTCAAGGTTTCAATGATGTGATCGTTTACTTTTAGGACGACATTGTAAGGTAGGTGTAAGAAGCTAGATCTGGCCAATTTGAATATAAAATAGAATAATTGGGATAGATATGGCTGGTTTAAAAGCTTAAATGTTAAATTTTGACCTCTCCAGTGAAGCATAACTTTGCATTTTCCAAAATAACAGTGAATGAATCACTAAATAAATGTACACAATTGCATGTTGACACAGAAAAATAGAAGTAACCAAAGAATAACAAGGCAGAGATAAAACTATAGTTAAGCAGTTCTATCATGCATAACCCTTGAGTATTCATATAACTTTGTCAAATGAAATGCTTATTTATTCACTCTGTTTTAAATTAATCATGCATTATTTTGTAGCCTTGACATTACAATTGGGTGATTGCATATTTTTGGATTATAGGGTAGGTGTAAAAGACAGGATCTGGCTGGTTTGAACATAAAACAGACAGAATATTTAGGCTGGATATGTCCAGTTTATATTATAATGGTTTAAAGCAGAGTACATAAGTTATGGCTTTATTCCATGATAGCTGCGTTTTTTAAGTAATATAAATTCCTAATTTTTGATAATCACTAAAATATAAGTAACACTGTCCAAGATAGTTGTGATAGTCATGGGGCAATGTCTTGAAGAATTTTTAGTCAAACAAATTGACAGCGGCACTTTTTTTTAAAAAAAAAGTCTGGTACTTACTCTGTTGGTCTTTTTTGCTGAACTGCTAATTTACAGGGACATAAACAGACCAACACTGGTTGTCAAGCAGTGTAGTGAGGAGACAAACACACACACATAGATACATACAATGGGCTTCACTCAGTTTCCATCTTACCAAATCTACTCACAAGGCTTTGGGTCAGCCCAAGGCTATGGTAGAAGACATTTGCCCAAGGTGCCATGCAGTGGGACTGAACCCAGAGCCATGTGGTTGGAAACCCATGCCTGCACCTATGTGGTTTTTACTGCAGTCTTTGTTTGACCAACATCTTGCGAGTTGAATTAAGAGACAGAAACTGTATGTCACATATATAATGTATACATAAATATGTGTGCATTAATGTTTACATTCTTCATTCTCATGGGAAAATGTTGAATAAAAGATGGTGATGTAGTGATTTTCCTTGCAACAAGTTGTCCTTCCTCTAGGTCTGTGCTTTCTTTTGAATCTCTCATTAAATAAAGGATTTGAAAAAAAAAATCCTTTATTTGAGGGACAGGTATGGGTTAGAGACAAGGGCATCTAGCATGGAGGAACACATAAAACAAATGAATGAATAAATACTCAAACAAAAGAAAGGATAAATTAAGATTACCTAAAATATAATCGAGTCATCTGTGGGGAGGATTATGACATCAACAAAGAATATGACATAAGGCAAGAATAATTAATAATCCCTCATAATCAAAAAAAAAGAAAAAAAGAAAAAAGAGGAATTAAAAGATAAAAAGAAAATTCAGGATGTATGGATGGGGGCGAGCCTAAATGTGTAAATTAAAAGTTAATTAAGAGCTTACCTTAGTCTATTTAAAACAGGTAATATGTAATCGAGTTAAGCAAATTTACAAAGGAAAATTGAGAGTACAGAGGTCACAGAGTACAAAAAAGAAAAAAAGAAAAGCAAATCACTTCCAGATAGAGTGGAAAGAAGACTGTTTTTCAACAATAAAAAAAAAAAACCAATTGTCAGACAAGTCGTTAGATTGTATTAAAACCAGGTACTCATTTCTGTTCACCATGTAAAAGTCCCTATATAGTTCAGTGTCTTGTTGAAGATCTGAAAATCAGCACCTGCTTATTTAGACAATATAGTTTCACTCCACTTGAAGGAGATATGCCATATCAATTATCTGAACCAGTCATAAGCAAACTGTGTTTCGAGGGACTTTCTGAGTGGTAAAATATGTGACATAGTTTCATTTTCCCAGTATGGAAGAAATTTCATTTCTGTCACTAATGTTCCAGAGAAGACTAATTCTTGCTTTTTCTCAACTCTTAATACAACTTCACTCCTCATGCCTGTCTAACAGGATGGAGGGAAAACAAACACTAACATTAAAATTCTAACACTATTGAAACTGTCATTCATTGCCCTGATCTTTGTATTTGGTTTACACTGAGAAAAATAACAGTAGAAATGGGTTGATGGTTATGGTAGCAGTAGAGTGTTGACAAAAGTGTGTGTGTGTGTGTGTGTGGGAGACCAACAACAAAAGAGTTGGTTTAGTAAAAAAAAAACAAAAAAAAACAGGTGAACCTCTTGTTCAGTACAATGTCAGCAGTAGGGTGTGGCAGAAAGTGAGCTCAGCATAGATACAGATGAGAAGGTGAAGAAATATAAGGTGGGTATGAATCATTTTTGAGTTTATCCAAAGTATAATAATAATAATAGCTCTTTGATAGATGTTTATCAAGTGGGTGGGAAGCAAAGGTACTTAATTTATATATGACCTATTTTAAAGTGAAACCCTAAAAAACATGCTTCCATTATTATGTAATGTCTAAATTACTAGGATACAGTTTCAGGTCTTAGATGAGATAATTTCATTTGACACATGCCACTAATGACTTTGGCATGAAAGTCAGAAGGTCCTGTTTTACTCTTTAGTGCAACCTGCCAGAAATAGTAAGTAAATCTCATTCAGTTGCTATTGGGGCCCTAAATATACTATATATGAAAAAGATACAATGGTCATAGTTTGAATAATTTTGACCACAGATTAGCTGTATCAGGGATGACCTGGGGCTAAACAAAAACATGCAAAAGAAATCCCTATTTTCAGTATACATCAAAATGTTAAGAAATTATGCTGGAATGACTGTATGGTTAAAAAGTTTGCTTTGCAGCCTTCTACTATAATCCCAAACTGACTAATGTCTTCTGAATTTGGTAAGAAAAAACTGTGTGGAAGCTCATCATATTATCATCATTTAATGCTCACTTTTCCATGCTTGCAAAGGTCAAATGGAATTTGTTGAGACAGATTTTTCTATGGCTGGATGCTCTTCCTGTCACCAACTCATATCCGTTTCCAAGCAAGGTAATATTTCCTCATAGCCAGACATGTTTCCCATGAAAGGCTGAAAACAAACAGCTCTGCTTGCCGGATGGTGATGTTTATTTACAACCATTATGGGATGTCAACAAAGAGTAAACACACAAACACACATGATGGTCTTCTTTTAGCTTCCATCTAACAAATCCACTCAAGGCTTGGGTTGATCTGGGCAACAATAGAAAACACCTGCCCAAGGTGCTGTGCAGTGGGACTGAACCCAAGAAAATCATCTTGCTGTCAAATTTGAAATCATTGTAATTATTATTGGCATTTTCTTCTGGCTGTATGCTCTGAGTTCAAATTCTGTCAAGATCAACTTTGCCTTTCATCCTTTTGCAGTTAGTATAATATAAGAAGCAGTGGATCCCCGGCAGGGTTGACAATCAACTAGCCCCCAGCTTTGAAATTTCAGGTCTTGAACCTTTTGTAAAAATTATTAGCCCTGCTACATTTCTGAAGACTTCGATTGATTTGCCTGTTCAACATTCCTGGCCTTAATATCTCAGTATTACACTCCATCAAATTTTTCTATAATTACAGTCAGAGTTCATTAGGTGCAATGTTTTTCCAAATGTTATATGAAGGTATTGCAAGTGAAAGGCGTTAACCACCACATCTAACTAAATGACAATACTGTAATAATAATGATGATGATGATTTCTCTTACAGCATTGATAAAATGCCATTGATCTGAAAGGAGTGTAGTCAATCAAACTGGCTTTGGTAGATGTCTGGTACATATTTTATTGACGTCAAATTGATGTTGCATGAACAAGTGCATGGTGTGCCATACGTCAAAGTGATCGCAGAACAACATGAGATGAAGTGTTTTGCACAAGAACATAACACGCCACCTGGTCTAGGAATTGAAACGACAATCTCACAGTCTTGTGAGGTGTAGGAGTGGCTGCGTGGTAAGTAGCTTGCTTATGAACCACATGGTTCCGGGTTCAGTCCCACTGTGTGGCACCTTGGGCAAGTGTCTTCTACTCTAGCCTCGGGCCGACCAAAGCCTTGTGAGTGGATATGGTAGACAGAAACTGAAAGAAGCACATCGTATATATGTGTGTGTGTGTGTGTGTGTGTATATATATATATATATATATATATATGTACGTGTGTGTATATGTTTGTCCCCCCAACATTGCTTGACAACCGATGCTTGTGTGTTTACGTTCCTGTAACTTAGCGGTTCGGCAAATGAGACCGATAGAATAAGTACTAGGCTTACAAAAAATAAGTCCTGGGGTCGATTTACTCGACTAAAGGTGGTGCACCAGCATGGCCACAGTCAAATGACTGAAACAAGTATATGAATACCCTAACCACTAGGTCATGCATCCTCAATAATAATGATGATAATGGTTTCAAATTCTGGCATGAGGCCAGCAATTTCAGGGGAAGTTGATTATATCAATCTCAGGGTCCAACTATTTATTTTATTGACCTCAAGAGGGATGAAAGCAAAGTTGACCTCAATGATTTCTGATTTAGGCACATGACTAGTGGTTTTTGAGGGGAGGGGATAAGTTAACATCACCAACCCCAGTACTTAATTAGTCCTTTATTTTATCTACCCAAGGAATGGAAAGCAAAGTTGATCCTGGATAGATTTGAACTCAAAAGGTGCAGTCTCAGAACTAACATCACAAGGCATTTAGTCTGTCTTTTACCACCACCAGAGTGACTGATGAGAGGCATTGCAAAAATAGACTACAAAAAGTATGTATACACGTTGTGGATGGGTGGGTGAACAGGTTGGACAGCAATCCGATAAATGAAAGAAAAATATACTGTATGGATATGTCTTCAAGAAGGAAAATAATTTTGATTTTATTTTATAAAAAAAAAAATTAAGACAGAAGGTCAAGTATAACATCACAATATAAATGAAATTGGTGTGTATTATTATAAAAAGGATTATTATAAAATATAAAGTTCAATAAATATACAAAACACGAAGTGTATATAAAATAGTTTCACAATGAAACAATTAAAAGAAGAGGGAACCTGTATATGGTCATTCAACGTGCTAGAAATAGCAGCCAAAGCTTCCTGAAATCACATCCTATCATCTAAAAAATCAAAATAAACCAACTCCTCATGCTGGACACTTTGAATACAGGGAAAAAAAAAATCTTCCATCAGTGCTGACTTTTGGCTAAACAACAAACTATAACCTCATACAAACACATACTTACACACAAACACACAATTATATATAATTAAGATTTCTGCTGGAGATGATGATGACAGGAAAGACAAAGTAGAAAACTACATGGGACAGGACCCCATTAACAAACAGAATTTTAGCCACGTGAGTGAAAGAGCATTTTTTTAATGTCTTCACTTAAAAAACCAAAAAAAAAATCCCTTTAAGAAAACAGGACAAAAAATTTCAATCATGCTTAAATTAAACACAAAAATGCATTAAAAATTTGATAAATGGAAGTTATTCCAGATATTAAATACTATTATGCTTAACAAATTACATTACCTTTTTCATTTAGATGGATTTAAGAACAAAAAAACCATGAAACTGAAAAGAGCCAATTTCAACTCCAGCTGAGTATTGCTTCTATTCCCAGCTGTAAGGCAGGGAAGGTGGTGGCAGTGGTGTTAGGGTTGGTGGTCCTAACAGTAGAGGAAGGGAGCTTGTAGGCACAGGCACAATGGGAGCTTTTGTAATGGGAGAGGGGAGGTAGGAATTGAAGACCAAGACCAGGTCATGTGCAATAGAGGATAGAGTTTAGAGAAAGGACATAAATAAGTGATCCTATCCTACAGAGTGACACAGTTTTGATAGATTTCAGGGGCACACATAGGTACATGAGAACAAACCAACCTTAGAGGTTCAGTGTACCTTTGTATTTTGAATATGAAGGATAGATAAAATGATAAATAAATAGATGGGAAGGGGGAAAGAGGAGAATGAGCTAAATAGATAGAAAGAGGGAGGTGAAGAGAGATGAAAAGTGATGAGAAGAGAAAGGATGTAAATTATAAAGGGAGAGAAATAACATGGGGATGAAGAAGAAAGGCAAATGTGAGAGAGAGAGAAAAGAAAGATTAAGAGAGTAATATACAGAAAGAGTAAGACTAAATGTACACAGGCTGATTGCTTGCTTGATAGATAGATAGATAGATATACACAGAAGTAGATAGAATGAAAGAAAGATAGATATACAGAGGTAGATAGATATGTAGATGGATAGAAGGGTAGATAGATGGAAGGGTAGATAGATGGAAGGGCAGATAGATGGAAGGGCAGATAGATGGGTGGGCAGATAGATGGGGTAGGAATTTAAAAACAAGTATTAAGAAGAAATAAAAAAACTAAAAAGAAACGGATTTTATAAAAGTAAATCCCAAAAGAGAAAAACAACTAGTTTTAAATCTCTGACCACTCCACCACTGAACAACAGCAATAACAGTATCCACAGCACCAACAAAACCAACATATTGGCCATGCTGAGCCAATAAGGAAGCCCTTACATAGTCTCTTGACCTGCTAGAAATAGCAGCCAAATATCCCTCATATTTTACCTTACTGTCTTATAAAAAATTATATCTAGAACTACAATGGATTACACAGAATCAGATTTATAATAGACGAATAAGATGAAATAGTCATAGTTGAAATGTTTTTGATCATATATCTGCTCAATCAGGGCTGACCTTGAGCAAAGCAACAAACTGTTGGTAAATCACTACACAAAGGTTACTAGTTCAGTCTACTGACAAAACCTTGTTTTTCAGTTACTAGTCTTGAGCAGGTGAAACCATTTAGCAGGTGGCACACTACAATTTAATTTCCTTCGGTTCATTTGACTGCTATGTTTATGTTTATTGGAGTGGAAATAAGCTTGTTACCTGAAGCTGCATGGCCTAATAGTTATGGTGTTCAACCCACAATCATAAGTTCATGGGTTTGGGTTCCTGAACCTGGTAGTACACAGTATCCTTTAGCAAATCACATAATTTCACTCTGCCCCATATTATTCAGCTGAAAAGGAGTACCAGCAGACTGACAGAGCAGCCTTCTCTCCCTCCAGTTGTCTCACACTAGATATTCTGTTGGGTCAAAGGAAGATGGCTTGTCTATCTGTGACTACACAAGCACCTAAAACAATTAGTGAAACTATGGCACAAGCCATCTTGTCATACTTACTCACAAGGAGAGAAATGAGACCTATTTCTTTACTACCCACAAGGGGCTAAAACACAGAGAGGACAAACAATTACATCAACCCCAGTGAGTAACTGGTACTTAATTTATCGATTCCGAAAGGATGAAAGGCAAAGTCGACCTCGGTGGAATTTGGTCGACTTTGCCTTTCATCCTTTCAGGGGTTGATAAATTAAGTACCAGAGAAGTGATATGAAACATCACTGGTGGGTATTGAAAATACGAACTTTAATCTAGCTGGGGGGGGGGGGGGCATTTAGCTATTCTTATTCTTATATAGCGATATAAAATTAACTCTTTTCTCTAATGAATAACATAGATAAATATGAAAGAAACACTAATAGATTCATAAACAAAACATTCTAAATACCTGGTGTTCAGTTAACTTTTCTTCCAACTCGGGTGTAGTCCAACTACTTCGTATGCACAATGGTAAAAGACGATTTTCAACACCTTGAAGCCATTTCCACAGATGATCTATATCAGCTTTCAAGTCTGGAATTTAAAAAAAACAAAAAACATTAGTAACTATAATACAAATCAATTAGTGCCAAATGTAGACATATAAATACATCCACCCCGAAATATACAACCAATTTTGAATTCTGAAAATGTACATTTAGTGTATGGGTATGATAATGAGCTCAACCAAGCCCTGCCACTTTTTTTTTTTTTTTTATAATCCATTTCATCCTGATGTTTTTTTTTTTATGGTAAAAGTGGTCTGAAAATGTTTGGCAAAACTTGAAATTTATAAAGACACAAAGTGTTTGGAGCAATCATTTTACCACCCAAGTGTTGAACTAACCACGGAATGTCAATGATTCTTGTTTTAAGCTAAATTGATAAAGAAGTAAAGTGAATGTCCCTTGTCAGAATGGTACCATGAAATATCAAGCAAGAAAATTTGGGGCCTTCCAAAGCAGGTATGGGCTGGATTACAGACCGAAAAGTCCTCAGTCCAGAACTTAACATCTACCTTCTACTTTTTTTCCATTGTTTCAGTAATCCAAGCTGAAAACAACTATCATTCCTACTTAATGATTAAGTGGATGTCATTCAAAAAAAAAAAAAATGCTCAGCTGTATAAACTTGGCTTTAATCCTTCAGTGACATATTTCTAAAAATGACATAACCTTTTATCTTTAATCCTTTACTTGTTTGGACTTGTTTGTTGGACTACAGTGATGCTGGGGTACCAATTTGAAAATTTTTTAGTCCACAAATCAACACCAGTACTTAATTTTTGAATCTGGTACTCATACTACTGTTCTCATTAAGTTATAGGGATGTAAACAAACCAACAGTTATCAAGCAGTGGCAGAGGGAACAAACACAAAGACACACACATATAGAAATATAATTATAAATATGATGGGCTTCCACAGTTTCTATTAACAAAATTTACTCTGGTTGGTCTTTGGACTATAGTAGAAGACACTTGTCCAAGATTCAGTGGGACTGAACCCAGAACCATGTAGTTGGGAAGCAGACTTCTTACCACACAGCCATGCCTGTTCCTATTAAAAACATTTTGCTATGTTACTAATATTTCCATAATGAAAGCTAGTTGCTTTACTAAATCCCTGCAAATTTATGATTATTTTCGAAACACATAAGCAGGGTATTTGAAACTCAGCCACAAAAGAATTAAGACTGAACGTAAAGAACAGAATACTTGAATGAACTACCAAAGACATCTAATTCCAGCAAGTATTATTTAGTGCGAGAAAGGCAGTGATTAGGTAGAATCATTAGCATGTCAGATAAAATGCTTGGCAGAATTTCTTCCAGCACTTTATGTACTGAGTTCAAATGCTTTAATGAAAGGTAGAGGTTGACTTTACCTTTCATCCTTTTGGGACCGATAAAAAAAAAAATACCAGTTGAGCACAGCGGTCAATGTGATAGACTTCCCCCTCCCCTCAAAATTGTTGGTCTCATGCCAAAATTAAGAAAGGATTATTTGGCGTGAGAGACATTTTTAGGAGAGGGGGATAAAATGGAATAAATAAATAAATAAATAGAAAAAATCTTTAGGAGTTATATAATATGAATAATAATGATGTCTTGGAAGCTATTAGCAATATATCAAATGTATGATTATTTAGTTGGTATAGAAAACCCACCCCAATTCGACATCAGCCACTTAGTAAAATGCAGTGTTGGACAAGAACAATAAAATAAAATAAATAGCAACCAATAATATAAAAATCAGTTGTTTAACAAAAAAAAATACTTTTATGTGGCGCCATAATAATAATGAGCGCTCAGGGATATTAAGCAAATAGTTTATAGGGGAAAAAATGTATATTTTATGAGACAAATACAGTTCAAGTGGAAATGATGTAATATTTGTCTGGAAAAAACAAAAGGCTCTCTCTCTCTCTCTCATATATATATAAATAAATATGTATATGTATATATATATGTGTGTGTATATAGATATATATATAATAAAAAGACCCTTGGGACTTTTGTTTCCTTGCACCAATTCATCTCTTTATTATTCTTTTCTTATAACTATTGTAATCACATCATCACCACTAAATTAACAGAAACGGATATTTATTTATCAAAGGTGGGAGCAAATAATTCATAAAACTAATGAAAACATGAAAACACAGAGAAACTTAAATATAGATACACATAAACATACTTTTTTTTTCTTTTATGACTATGACAGTCTAAAAAGGAATATATATATTTCTCCAAATAAGTAACTTCCCATTATAGTTCAGTCAATAATATGATGTCCTAGTTACCAGAAATCACGCAATCATAGTTTATCTTGTCGTTATTGGCTGAGAACCAAATGTATCATCATCATCATCATCAGTGCCGTCATAATTTCAACGTCTATTTTTCCATGTTTGCATGGGTCCAGATGGGACTTCACTGAAGTAGAATTTTCTATGGCCAGATGCCCTGCCTGATGCCAGCCTTCCCTTGTTTTCAAGCAAGATAACAATTCCCTTGTCTAATGATTTATAAACAGTCCAGACATGTTTTTGTGAAGAACTGCAGACAAACGACAGTTTGTATGAATGATGACGAATTTGCTTACAATCAGCACATGCATGTCAAAATATGAGATTATCCACTTTGTGTATGTAATTGCAAAAATACATATACACATATGCACACATACAGATATTAACACATGCATATAATTCTAATACATTTATTGTTGATCAAGTTCTAGGTTAGAGAATCTGGCTTTATAATATGGGACTTAGGTCCAATAACTGAAGCGTCAACCTACTTAAATATGTTCAGTTTAGCAAATAACCAAATCATTCGAAGCACTGCGACATTAGAATATATCAAATTTGAATTCCTATCAGATTATTCATACTTTGGTATGAAAAATATAGATTTTAATGTGTTAAATATGTTGTAGGTAATTACTAAACAATAAACTGGCTAAGTATGGGAAATACAAAATTAATAAGAGAGAGGTTTGGAAAATGAAAGGAAATTAAATAAGTGGTTAGGTTTAATGTTGCAGTAAAACAAAAACACCAAGAGGAAAGAAAAAATTCATAGTCTGAATAATTTAATTAGATAACTAAAAAACCTCATAAATATTATATATAACCCATGCTAGCATGGAAAGCGGACGTTAAATGATGATGATGATGATGATGATGATATATATTAAACACTTTATAAGCTCTGAGAGTGAATTCACTTTAAATGTTATAATTATCTCAGTATAGATATTGGTCTTCTCATTGAAAGGAAGATTTAAGATATATAAACAATGAGAAGGGAAAGTGTACAAACTAATGGTTTGGGTGTTGGGCTCCATAATTGAAACATTTTGAGTTCAGTTTCAGAACTGGATGCTATGTTGCTACCTTGAACAAGGTGCTTTATTTCTTGCTATTTTGGATGAAAATGTATACCTGCAATAGCAGGGTGTTAAGCCTGTGGCAGACTGGACCCTGTTCAGAGGATGGTCTTGTACTCTCAATCATTAAAACCTGATAGAAACTGGGGTAAACTTTGGTCTAATGAGCTTGTTGGCTCAAGAAAAAAAGAGAGAGATCAACAGCGAGAAATATTCACATCATTTCAAACTTTTAATAAAATAAAATGTTTCACACTGAGTTTGGTTATTTATGAAAATAAAGAACAGAAAGTCAACTTTCTTGTTACACTGTCTTTATTTCAATTAATTTTGAAAATAATGACAGATTTAGTTAAGTAACTGTCAGTATATAGCTGGCATTTGGAACATAAATTAACACAAGATTTTAACGGAAGGTTTTAATTTAGATCACTTTAACCGTTTCATTATTGTATTTCTATTGAAATGTATTGTCTTTGAGGCAATTGATTTTGACAATGAAGAATTTAGTAAAATAACTAATTATAAAGTTGGCATTTGGAACATAAATTAACAAAATTTAGATGGCAGATCTTTTTAATTAAAATCACTTTAGAACAGGAAGTTTGTGTCATAGAACAAGAATTGGTTTCAGGTGGATTGTGACCAAAAAGGTTAAAACAAGAAGTTTGCATCATAGAATCGAGAGTAGCTTTAGGTGGACTGGGATGAAAAGGGTTAATATTCCTACAAATAAAATAGATATTGTAATCATCATCATCGTTTAACGTCCGTTTTCCATGCTAGCATGAGTTGCACGGTTCGACCGGGGTCTGGGAAGCCAGGAGGCTGCACAAGGCTCCAGTCTGATCTGGCAATGTTTCTACAGCTGGATGCCCTTCCTAACGCCAACCACTCCGTGAGTGTAGTGGGTGCTTTTTATGTGCCACCGGCACAGGGGCCAGAGGAGGCTGGCAAACTGTCACAATTGGTTGGTGCTTTTTACGTGTCACCGGCATGGGTATCTTAACTACAATTTCCATTTGATTTTTATTTTGATGTTGACATACTTGACTCAATAGGTGTCCTCAAGAGCAGCGGGGCACTCTACAATCCAAGGTTAGCATAGCAGGCTGTAATGTTTGTAATACATTCTTCTATACACTTATTGTTTAATAGCATTCGGAATAGGAAATGCAAAAAGTTCAACACATCGTGACTTATCAAACCTATTGAATAGCAATGGTCTAGTTTATTGCAAATTCATTGTAACCACACCTTTACAATAATGGATTTTGGACTAAACTTCACACCCAATGCCGTTTAGAAAGCTTTGGTCATTTTGATGACTAATAAACAACAGCTGCTGTCAATCTACTCAAGGTAAAATAATGTATTTCATCGATGATGTAACATGTGCTAGTTGAGATTAGATTTTCTTCATTTGGTTTTAACACATTCTTTAGCTGGGTCAAACAAAACCAAACCCAAAGATACTTCTTTATGGTACTTATGATTGATTTGCCACACAGATGTTGCCACATATAACATTTAGTACATTCCCCTCCATCCCTTTAATTACATATTTACAATGTCTCCAATTCTACATCTGTGCTTAAATTAGTGGTGCATAATTGACTAAAGACTTTGAAATTTCAACCAACATATTCTGCAGGCATGTTTGTCTATCCAGGCGTTGTTTGCACATATATATGTTTTCATGAACATACAAAGGATACATATCATGAGTGTACAGCCAAAACAAGTCAATACCAATAAGTTGACTCACTCTTTAAAGCTTATAGTCAAGCATGGCAGTTAAGGCTTGTTGTATCTGAAATGGTTCAGCATATTGATAAACAATTTACTGATGTAAAACCAAATAAGAAGTAGTCCATATCAAACAAATATATAAGTGTAATTTAAGTTGGTAAAGGAGCTTTCACAAGAATGCTAGAATGCTAGCTTCAGTTATTTTTGTAGTACAGTTTCACTGGTGTGAAGTGTCACTGAAATAATACCAAACACATCACCCCAAATATAACAATCATATCCCTAAGTATTTATGCATCCAATATAAGATGTTTGAGGTATGATGTTCATGTACCAAATAAGTCAATATATTTCAAATGGTAAGGGTAACACAGTCTTAAGAAATGAACACTAGCATATCCAAAAGACAATAAGTGGAGCTTTTGGCCCTAGATGATATTTTATATGTATGTGTTATGTTGTGGTTTTCATGGAAAGAAGTGGCTAACTCAAGTTCTGTCTTCAGCAGTACAAACTCTACTGTGAATAAGTTGTTACTGCAAGTATTGTAATTTTCCCTCATGAAAGTTATTTTATTCTATTTACCCGAGTCTTTATTATAAAATTCTCAAATGTCATAAAAACCATCCAGCTATAAAACATTTCTTTCACAAGAAAAACACCAAACATTTCTTACCTATCTCAATGAAAGCAGAGAAATAAGCTGAACATAATGATATAAGTTGACGTACATAAGAGAGGTAGCTGCCAATGTATGGACGGGATACACAAAGAAATGGTGAGTATTGGGTACCCATACTGAAGGCCTGTTCAGTTGATAACAGTTTGGAAAGATGGCTCATCAATATAGTAAAGGAAAGCTAAATAGGATCATTATTTAATGTCCATTTTCCATGCTGGAATGGGTTGGATGGTTTGACAGGATCTGGCAAGCCATAGGGCTGTGTTGAACCCCATTATCAGCTTTGGCATGGTTTCTACAGTTAGATGACCTTTATAATGTCAACCACTTAACAGTGCAATGGGTACTTTTTTTGTGCCACCAGCACCAGTGAATTAGCCAAGTAAATTGTAAGACTGGAAAAGAACAAGAAAAAACCTCCTCAACTAAGTGGTGGAGGGAAATGGAAAACAAAATAAAATTTAATGCAAAGAAAAATAATTAAAGATTAAGTATATGCTGATTATTAAAACTTACTGAAGAAGGGAACTATTGACCAGACAAAAGTGTTGTCTGATTGATTTCTCAGTTTTGGATATTTCTAATTAAAACAGCTGAAATACGAAGGAAGAGAGAGTTTTTTTTTTAACAGGTTATATAATGCCTCAAAAGCAAGAAAATAAATTGCCCAACAAGGTCCAAACCACGAGTCTGGTGGCACCCACTCTACAACATTATGAAGAAACAAGACCATCATCTGCTACTTGCGCCCAGTTAAGCTACTGAAATAACATACTTGTATATTGACAGGACAGCAAAACAGAAGTAATGTACTCTGATCATCACAATTTTATATCAATAACCATGTCAGAGTTTGTAGTGTGGCCACAAATTTGACTAGAGCAGAATTTATAAAAAAAATTCAATAAACTCACTTGTTGTAAAGGGTGGATGGGTCTTGCCCTATGTTTAAGAGTTAGGAAGGTAGTAAAAAGTGCAGGCAACTAAATATAGGTGGAGGGAATGCTTTTAAAACATTCTACAACATACAGCAATATCACAATATCTATCTTAAACAAGAATGATAATTGTGAATGAACAACAACACACTTTGCACATCTTTCTCAATAAATAGTTACCTCTATGACTTTAGAGATATCAGAATGTTGCCATTCATTTTTATTAACAAACATGTGCTTGATAAGCTGTATCAAACGTTAAATAATGCATAGTAACTTGGAATTTAACAACAAAAATTCCTTTCAGATGTTGGGAAAAATTTGATGGAACATTGTTACCCACTTTGAGAAAAATATTTGCCACCAATTTTTGAATTCGATAAAACTTGAATCAAATTAAGTCAGTTCATGTTTAATTAATTTGTTATCATTGCCGTTGCTTTTAGGTCTATAGAATGTTAGCATTGTTGCAACAACTTTAATACATACAATATGTGTATGTTTGAGTGAGTGTTATAGCTCCTGAGAAAGACATGGTTTAGCTAAATGAACAAGCTTACTTAAGACTAACCAAAATAATGTTCAGTATGGATAATTTTATAGAAATAACAATTTCCTCCAGGAAATGGACCTCAAAGTAGATAAAAGCAGGTTTACACAAATTCTCCTCTCCAGTAAAAGGTGATGGTAAAGTCAGAATTTTAGCAGGAAGTACCTGTGTAAGTAAGTACATTCACAGTGGGGTGTTATCAACTATGTTTACAGTAACCAAGAAAGAATTTATATAACTAATTCCATGGGAGATAAAAGAGGCAGGATGACAGGAAGAAAGAGGAGTAGACTGCAAGAAGGGAGTGAGGGAAGAGTCAGAGGGAAAGGGTTTCTGAAATTTGCACAGATTATATTTGTAATCCGTACAAAGTGTTCAAGAGAGAATTTTCAAGGGTGCAAGATTTGGAGAAAGAATCTGGCTAAAATGGAAAGGACAGGTAGTCTGGTTGGTGTAGAAAGCATGGACAGGCAATAATAGAAGGATCAAAATAGGGAAGATAGTGTAATAAGTGAGGAAAGGATAGAGGGGTAATGATAATGTACCATGGGAAGCAGGACTAGACAGGCAGCATTAACCTGGTCACATGGTCTGTGCAGGAACTATTAAGTATTTGGGTGTACACTTTGCAGGTTTTGTCAGTCTCCTCGGAGGAAGCTTTTTGGATAGTTTTACAACAGAGATCTTTGGTTTTATGAAGTCAAATATATTCTTGTAAATGGGAAATTGTCAAGCTGTATCACCCAGACTATACATGACAACAACAACAGCTTTTATTCCGGTTAGCTATGGGAGAGATGTAGAGCCTAGATCTACTAATAGCTGCTAGACTCTGAAACATATACTGAATTCTGAATGAGGGTTTCTATGTCCTTATGCACAATAGCTAAATAGCTGCTTACCCAATGCTGGGTTCATCTGTCCTACGACGCATCCTGTTTTCAACTACTGTGCTTCTAGCAACCACTCTCATTAGGTTAGCAATTCAGGAGAATAACAATTACAGGACTATCTCAACTGCTGTATCTGTCCACTTAAATTGCTATTTTCCTCATCACTTTCACCAGTCTGATTGTCCAAACTGCTCTCATTGCCAGTGTAAAGTCTTCATCATATACTTGCTTCATTGCAAAATCGTTTTTTTTTTTTTTTTCAATTAAAAACAGATATAAACTACAGCTACGGGGGACACCATTAACAATGAGTCATAGACACACCTGACAACAAACATGATCAGGTGCCTGATTTTTATTTTCTTTTTCTATGAATGTTGTTCGTTACTACTTTTAGCGGGAATCTGGCAGGAATGACATTTAATCTATTTCTGCCATAACAGGAACACTACATGACAGGGTTAATAAACTGAAACCACAAAAGTGACTCAAGTGCATGGCACTTACCAAAGTTTGCTCAAACTTTTCAGAAAATATATAGTGTAAGTAATAATAATAATAATAATAATGGTTTAACAATTTGGCATAAGGCCAGCAATTTCAGGGGTGGGAGTAAGTCAATTACATTGTCCTCAGTGTTCAACTGGTACTTATTTTATCGACCCTGAAAGGATGAAAGACAGACGTGACCTCAAAATGTAGAGATGGACAAAATGCTGCCACCCGGCATACTAACAATTCTACCAGCTCACTGCAGCAATAATAATAATAAGAGTCATTGCCATGTGTTGAGAGGGATTCTTTGGGGTTTGAATAATTCACCTCTGGAAACATGGGTGGTTCTTTCAACATCCTTAAACAACCCTTATTCAGGGACCTTTTGAGCGGGATGGGCTACACAACCTGAAGAAAATTCTAACTGGGCCCCACCTGCAAGGTCATGCGCTGTTTATCTTGATATGAGATCACCATGTCGCGTACATATGGTTGTGATGCATGTGCCTGGTGTACCCTTATCAGACGGGTAGTCATGATGGGTATACTGGGCTTCGTATATTTTACCCCAGTGTCACTTTGATGGCATGAACTGCTCTCTCAATCAATCAATAATAATAATAATAATAATCATCCTTTCTACTAAAGGCACAAGGCCTGAAATTTGTCGGAGGCAGGTAGTCAATTATATTGACCTCAGTATTCAACTAGTACTTATTTCATTGACCCTGAAAGGCTAAGTTGACCATGGCAGAATTTGAACTCAGAACCCAAAGACAGATGAAATGCAGCTAAGCATTTCGCCCGGCATGTTAATGATTCTGCCAGCTCTCCGCCTTTATAGTAATAATAATAATTCTTTCTACTATGGTACAAGGCCATCAATTCTAAAGGAGGGGGCCTAGTCAATTACAACTGGCACTTATTTTGTCAACCCTGAAGAGATGAAAGGCAAAGTTGACCTTATTGAAATTTGAACTCAGAACATTTTGTCCAGTGTGGTAATAATTCTGCTAGCTCACCACACACACACACACACACACACACACATACAGTAGCTATTGTAAAGGAGAGTCCTTAACTTGAGACAAAGACAGACAAGTTAGCATTTTGAATGCACCACCTGCTGCGTTCTGTAAAGCAGTATCTAAATTATGAACTGTGAGTGGTAACAGGAGTGAAAAAGTTCAGTTAAAATTATAGGTAAGTGGGATGGTGAAAGAAATGAACTGAATTATCAACAGTTATATATATTTTTTGAAAAGATGCAACATCTGCTGAACAGGGCACGTGTGTGGATGCACAGATAATTTCAAGGCTATATATTATTAGCCAGCAGACGACCCAGTGTCTACGTCAGGGATGATACAGGTGAGTGAGTAGCTAAAGCTCAGCCAACACACTGAACAAATGAATTCGTGTATGTGTGTGACATATAGCCGAGGCATGCTTTTACTGATAGCTGTAATTAAGCTGACTAATTGGAAGTAGATCAACAAACAAGTGGTGAGGAGGAGCATCTGATAATGGCAAAGATATTACAGAAAGAAAGCTGCAGTGAATGTAAAACTGTCATCACTGATACTGAAATACTATTAGTTTATTACACAGATTAGAGCCAACAGTATGAGAGTTCATTAAAACTACTTGCACAAGACAAGTACTTAATCCTAATAGCATGAATAATCAAATGAAAGGAGAAAGAGAGAAAGAAGAGCAGTGTATGTATGGTGGGAGACATGGGGGTTGTGTAAGAACTGTTGTACATTTAAATCCATCTCCCACAAGACAGACAACAATAAAGTCACGTGTCTGACTTATCTTTTAACATGGTTTATTTGTACTAATGAAACACACTGATAAATACAGAGAGTGATGACGACTACTAAGTACATTACAAATATAGAGATAGAATCGAACTATGAACCTGAAATTAAGACAGATTTGAACTGCTAGATATTCACTAATCAAGGTTCAAATCCAGCTGAGGTTGATATTTCTCTCATCTGTCATCAATGTTTCTCATCATTTATTTCTTAGTCCATGCCTTGAGCAAATAAGCACCACATAGAATTGTGACAACTCCTCAGTCTTAGAAGACACAGGGCAACCTGTCAACTGTTGGTGACATGATAAAATGCACCCAGTACACTCTGTAAAGGGGTTGTTAACAGAGTAGAGTTGACATAGGGTTGATAGGAACTTAGTCTTGTGGAGGACACGATAATCTCTCTCTTGTTGGTACCATGAGAAAATGCACCCAGCACACACTATAAAGTAGTTGGTGATAGAAAGGGCATCCAGCCATGGGAACCAAGCCAAAAATGAACTGTGTGAGCAAGACATGGTCCGGTCCAAACTATGTAAGAGGGTAGTAACTTCAAATAAGAATTGACTTGGACTGTGATGACTTATCCAACCTATGCTAGAAATGCAGACAAAAATTATAATCTCTTTATTTTTATATAATGTGGCCAACACCAGTGTCACATAACTGGTAACTGTGCTGGTGGCATGTAAAAAGCACCCATTACACTCTTGGAGTGGTTGGCATTAGGAAGGGCATAACTGTAGAAAACAGGCCCAATCAGGTTGGAACCTGGAGCAGCTCTCCAGCTTACTCATTTCAGTCAAACCATCTAACCCATGCCAGCATAGAAAGCAGATGCTAAATGATGATGATGATTGCAACCAAGCTATTCCTTAATGTTTCTGACAGGCCAATCACTGATCAACTACATTTCTGGCAGTGAGAGCAACAAGGGAATGTGTGTGTGTGTAGCATGATGTAAAAGAAATATTGCATGGGACTTCCTATGTAAAGCATCAGTTTTCAATTTTCTTTCTGTTGTTTACATTATTCACACATACATATACATCATAATGGTATCATTTAAAGTCTGCTTTCCATGCTGATATGGTTTGAATGGATCATCACAGAGCAAGTCAATTTTTATTTGAAGTTTCTGCCTTAGTAGGAAGACCACATTGTACTCATAAATATATAATGGACTTCTAGAGCTTTAGTTTATCAAATTTTATTTACAAAGTAATGGTCAAGCTGAAGTTATGGTTTAACCCTTTAGTGTTTAAGCCAGTCATATCTGGCCAAAATATTCTACCTATTTTATGTTCAAACTGACCAAATCCAACCTTTCACACATATTCTACAATGTCATTCTAAAAATATACAAACACACCATTCAAATTTCTCAAAGCTACAAGATAATCTTTGATTAATTTAAAACAATGTGAATAAATAAGCATTTCCTTCATTAGACACTAAACTCTGCTTGCGAAGACCTGTTGAGGCAAGTGAAGTCGAAATCAAATTCGATGACTGGCATCTGTGCTAGTGGAGCGCTAAGAGTACCATCTGAGCATGATCATTGCCAGAGCAACAAACTGGCTTCTGTGCCAGTGGCACGTAAAATGCACCATTCGAGCGTGATCGTTACCTGCGTCGCCTTACTGGCACTTGAATAAACATTCAAGCAAGGTTGTTGCCAGTGCCACTGGACTGGCTCCTGTGCAGGTGGCACATAAAAAGCACCATTTGAGAGTGGCCGTTGCCAGTGGCACGTAAAAGCACCCACTACACTCTCAGAGTGGTTGGCGTTAGGAAGGGAATCCAGCTGTAGAAACTCTGCCAGATCAAGATTGGAGCCTGGTGCAGCCATCTGGTTCTCCAGACCTGTCAAATTGTCCAATCCATGCTAGCATGGAAAGCGGACGTTAAACGATGATGATGATGATGATATTTGATAAAGAAATCTGAATGTGAAAGGGTTAAGAAACTTGTCTGAGGTGACACACAGTAGGATGAAACCTGAAACCAAGCAACTGAAAAACGTCTTAGCTAAACAACCATGCCTGTATTTTTGTTGTCAATAAAATATACACTTACAGTAATATACTAGGATCACCCATACTAAGAGCACTTATTCCTCTTCATATTTTGAAGGAATGTAAACCCCAGTATTTCTGTAAAGTGACTGGTAACAGGAAGGGTTATCAGCTGTAAAACCCATGCCAGATGACAGGGAATTACACTATGTAGGGAAATGCTGAAGCCCTTCCAGCCTAGGCCAGCATAGTAAAACTATATACAAATATACTTATTCAATATCAAAAGAAATGTCTTTCCAAGTAGTAGGTAAATAAGTGTGTATTTAAAAGTTATGTGGTAATGGCATTATATAGAACAATTTTAGCATGACATACAATATTCCTTCCCTTAAAAAGATCGAGAGTTTCCTAACTCAGTCAAAAATCACTATATAAACATAGTTAAAGAATTAGTGAACATATTAACATCCTCATAAACAATTTAAATTACTTTGAACACTTTAAAAAAAAATTGTTAGTTAAAAGGGAAAGAACATTAATATTTCACTCAAATTTATTAACACATAAAAAAATTAAACATACATTAACAGTATAAACTTATACATATTAAATGAATGTATATTTTCAAATGCAAAATATATATTATGAGATACTTACGACTAAATTTATGAGCCTAATAAAAACACATATACCCACATACACTGTGAATTTATACCTAGATTTATAGAGGAACTAACTACACATACAAGTTTAACTGCCAAAACATTTCACAAGAAAATTTTCCATTGAAATATACTTACTCCAGTTGTCCAAGTAATTTTCATTCAAAAGAAGGTACGTTTGCCAGATGGCACTAATCTTAAATCAATACAATCCCACGATGAAACAGGCAATGTGTTGTTTTTTCAAAATGGTTTGGCAAATAAAACATTGATTATACTTTTCCTTTTAAAAGTTTTTTTTTTTTAAGTGGTTAACTTCTTTTTTTCACACAAAAAGGAATGAGAATTTGAAAAAGGTAACCTCACAATACTGTTGATTTTCCTCCCTTCTATGAAGTTATATTTAGTAAGTATATATATATATATCTTTTAGATAGAAGGGGGGAAAAAAAAGAAACTATTTCATGTTGAAATGTAGTATTTATCTTCTCCCCACCTTTGATTACAGTTTCATTATCACTCAATGAAGAGTAAAGAGAGATTAAAATAAATGTGATATAGAGGTGAAGTTCACAATCCTGTAATATCTAGTAACCTATATAAAAAGTGTATGTTGTGTGTGAATAATATCTCATGACAACAAAGTGACAATGATTCGATACAAAGGAAACATTTGTATCCAATGGTAATAATTACCATAAAAAGAATTTTCTTTTACTTGAATTTCTTTCTGTTTTCCTTCTCATTTCAAATTTCATTCATCTCCTTACTTTCAATCTCATTTGAGAATCTTTCGAAATTTGTAAAACTGTAGATGTTTTTTCAGTAAGGAATATTAAATACAATGTATATTGTATCTAATTAAATTATATATTCAATCAATCCTGAATTAGATGCGAAATTCATTTCAGAAAAAGAAAGTAAATTATTTTCAAATCTGAAATACATTCATATATGTACTATAATAGAAAGTAGTCGAAATGAAGTGTCTACAGAAGCTTATCGGCAGCTGAATACCTCCAGAGAAACAATACCCATGTGAGTGGAGTATATTACAGCCAGAAGATAGTAGCCAAAGTAATCACAATCAGAGGTGGTGATAATCTGTTAATTCCATAAGTTATTAACATGAAACACTTACCTATCCTCTCACTAAAACAATAAATCTAACAAAAAAAGATCTCAGCTGTTGAATAGATTTCAGAGAGGACTAGAGAAAGAGGGTTTATTTGTTGCCTAAGCCATATATTGTTGTAAAGCTTTTAAGACCAGACAAATTAAAAAGATATATTTTCCACATTGTATAATCAGTCTCTACACACACACACAAAGAAATATTTTTTTAAAGAATCTTTCTGACAATTCAAATGACTTGGCATAAAGTGTATGCACATAAATAGCGACCTTAAAAAATTAATTTCCAAGATTTTCATACTAATATCAGTTACAATATAAAGCCAATACATGTGCGTGTATGTGTGTGTGTGTGTGTGTACACTTCTAGCAACAAATTTAGTAACATCTATTTGACTATATGAAATTCTTATTGGAAAACCTTTTACCAACATCTGTAACAAAAGCAGGTTTCCCCACCCACCAAATTAAGAAAACCGATTACAAAAATATGGTTACAACCTCAACAGTTGATCTCTTATCCTGCTTTTCCAGTGGACAGTGAAAACTTTAAAAATTTTCCATAGTTACATACAACTGTAAGTATATATTCACTCAAGGGAAGTACAACGGACATCATTAATTTGCTTAAAATAAAGCAATGCCCAGGTAACAGAGTTCTTGCAGTTTACAGTACTTTTAAGCAATACCGGCCGCAATAAAATAGAGTAATGATCTAATGTAATGCAGACGGATGACTAAATTGTCGACGTGCTAGCAGGCAGACTTAGCAACATATGTTTAGGATCACACCTGTTGGATTTTGCTGTCCTTTGCAAAAAAGAATATTCAATGTATTGAAAAAAAAACAAAATTAATAGAACAAGCTGACTATAACAAAAAATATAAAACTATTATTTGAATAAAAAAATTATAAAACAGATATTAAATGAATAAAAGAGAAACAAAAAGGAAAGAAATTTAGTTATAAATAAACTTTTATATTTTAGATTTGACAAATTTACTGATACTCATTACCTAGTAATTTTGTAAAGGGAGATAATTGCTATTACACAGAGTACTCTCCCTTACATTTTCCCATTGTAAATTTGGAAAAGCTCTCAATTCACACTATGGTCTAGGTATATATTATTATTTTAATTTATGCCTGGCCTAAGTACAAGACCACACATTTTAGGGCGGGGGGAAAAACAGACGATTAAAAAAGACCATGAAGAAATAATAACTGCATTACCAATTCTACCCTTATAGTAATGAAGAATTCTCAGATAGGCACAAAATTAAGGACGGAGGGACAGTCCATTGAACTCAGAACAAACACTGAAAGGCATTATGTTTGACACTAACAGTTTGGCCAATCCATCACTGAATAAAGAATAATTTCTAGCTTAAGCACAAAATTACAAATGTAGAGGAGGATGGTAGTCAATTAACTTAACAGTCGGTACATGACTGGTACTGTATTTTATTGATTCTGGAAGGATGAAAAATGAAGATGACCTAATAGGTATTTTGCCTGATGCTGTAACAATTCAACCAGTTCACCATGTGATAATAATGATAATAATAATCCTTTCTATCATAGCCACAAGGCCTGGAATTTTACAAAGGGAGAAGTCGATTACATTGACCCCAGTGCTTAATTGGTACTTATTTTATTAACCCTGGAAGGATAAAAGGCAAAGCTGACCTCAGTGGAATCTGAACTCAGAATGTAAGCCAGAAGAAATGCTGCTAAGCATTGTGTCTGGCACACTAACAATTCTGCCAGCTTGTTGCTTTAATAATAATCCTTTCTGCTAGAGGCACAAGGCCCGAAATTTGGGGGAAGTGAGCTAGTTGATTACATCAACCCCAGAACGTGACTGGTATACATTTTATTGAGCCCCCAAAAGAGGAAAGGCAAAGTTGCCCTCAGTGGGACAATGAGCTCAGCATGTAAAGAGAAATGTCACTAAACATTTTATCTGACATGCTAACAGCTCTACAACGCTTGACAACCGATGTTGGTGTGTTTATGTCCCTGTAACTTAGCGGTTTGGCACGAGAGACTTATAGAATAAGTACTAGGCTTCTAAAGAATAAGTCCTGGGGTCGATGTGCTCCAGCATCGCCGCTATCAAATGACTGAAACAAGTAAAAGAGAGAAAACATTTTACACAGGATATTAACGATTCTGGGAGCCTGCCAATATAATAATAAACAACAAAAGAAATTTCACAAAAAAAGTGAACTAAAATTAATACGCACACACTCTTGCACACTTTTAGACAATGTTGCCAGTACACCTGATGGTGCAGTAGAAGCTCATATGAACCTTATGTGAGTTGTTTCTTTACTTCTCTAATTGTTAATAATGATTTTTTAATTTGTCACAAAACATGACATATGAGGGGGGGGGGCATTACAAAAACAAATCACGTAAAAATATATAAATGGATGGGGCTTACGCATAATTGGTTGTTATAAAAAAACAAATTATGAAAACTAATATATTCTAAAAGCATGAAATAAAAAGCTCGAGTGTGGAGGAGGGGACAGGAACCCTACAGATTCGGGGGTTACTCAGACTACAAAGGGATAATACTTTCTCCCACTTCTGGGCCAGAGATGCATTCTGAGAGCCAGTTCTTGCTCCTCTTATCCTCCCTCCCCAAGTGGAATATGAAATTGATAGGGGTTGGCTGAAGAAGGAAACATCTGTTCTCAATCCTTTGCGATGCAAATATCATGCAGTCTCTTTCACCATAGCCACCAGACAGAGGAAAATTTCTTGCTCTTCCAAGCCAAAGAAATACATAAACAAATCTTTATGATGGACTCTGCTAATAGTCTGTTCAATATGTTAATTCCACAACTCAGCAATGCTCAAATACTGAACAGGAAGAGTTTTGTCAATCTTTACTCAGATCAAGATACCTGCACAGTACAAAATCATCCTGGATGTACCAATTTATTAGTAGCTTGAGAATGTGTAGGCAGTTAGAAATTAACATCAAGGTTTTGGAGTTTGAATTAAGAATGTATCAACTTGTGACATGGGACGATGGCAATTGTTTATCACAAAATTTGCTTCCATTAAGAAATAAGAATTATAATAATGATTATGGCTATAGACTCAAGTAAACAAATTTTTAAGGAGGACACTATTGTGTATGCTTGATCTAAACAACAGCCTAATACACCTCTGAATTATATCCATAACATCTTGGAAAAAGAAAAAAATGAACTGGCCACGATTGGAATGTTGTTATTTTATAAAAGTCAAAAAGAAGCTACGTACTTGACGCGTTTTCTGCCAGCAGTAAAAATGCGGAAATGAAAATATTTCACCGAAAAACAAATGAAGCAGTAGCTAAACTAGTTGAACGAAATTTTAATGGAAAAGGAAAATTAAAGAGTTATTTCCCTTCGACAGCAACGTGTCAATGCATTTGACAGTTTGGCATAAAATGTAAGTCATTAGCAAAACAATCAGCTGGGGTTATACAAAAGATTAGTAAAAACGTGTGCATGTGTGTTCGAGAGATAATTTCGATAAGATCAGTTAATGCCTATTTTCAATTTTTTTTTTTTAAAGAATAACAAAGAAAGGATCTATAATTAATCATAGTTGTTCGTATTAAATGCCTTTCATGGGTGTATTCATTCTAGAAATGGAAATTCACATTTCGTATTCAATTCGGAATGAACATGAGCGTTACTAAATTACCAACCGTATTAGTAACATCAGTGTTGAGATGAATAGTTTAATACTACTTGGCAATAAGGGAACCTGTATGTAGTCCTATGATATGCGAGAAACAGCAGCAATTTTCATTTCAAATCAAACTACACCATCTTAGATAATGCATCTCTTCTCTACCAAACTGGACTACAGTCTATGATAAATAATTGTAGAAGAAATTAGCATTTCACTGTGCAAACAATCTGCTGCTGTGAAGTTCTATATTAGACTTGATTGAACAAACTTATGATTCCTAAGCTTGAATGCATTCAAGCCCTGCATATCCCATCTGTTTAGATGGGATCTATACATTCGATCATCAGAATCTTGGGCTAATTCAATCAGGGCTCTAGAGCCATATAGAGCTGCACAGTAGCAGATTGTTTGCACAATGAAATGCTAATTTCTTCTACAATTATTTATTATAGAGACAGCAGTCCAATTTAGTAGAGAAGAGGTTATAAGTTGGTTTAAGTATATTGCAGTATATTATCATACCTTTTTCAGAAATTTTTCTGCATAATTTAGAAAGAAAACATAATGGGTCACCAAATACAAATTTACTTTTAATTAAATGAGGAAATACAATAGGACATACTCATAGAAGTCACCATGGACCACCCAAATTCTTTGATACACACTAGTTGGTTCCTAACCTTTCCTATGGCCCTCACCCTAGGAAATGTTTAATGTTTGCACCACCTACAAATATCACACATGAAAACTTTGAAAAAAATTTTTTTTGATTTATGAATGAACAGCATACAGTACAATGGGTGAATAAACTTAAGAAATATAAACTTGTGACTCGCGTAAAAAGCTAATGTAAACTTGAGTAATTAGAAACAAAAACTCTAAACAGTGAAATCAATCTTGTTTGGAAACAAAATTCAATGAATTCTTTGCTCCAGCTTCTTATTTGTGACTGTCGAGATATGAATCTTTCTTACTAATTGAGGTCTGCATGTCTGCCTGTGGATTTAAGTGAATCACACAACTATGTCATTACAAGTGGAATAACAGTGGAGACAATTTTTGGTCATGATCTTTTAACGGTTATATCTACATATGTAAAATTAATGAAGTTCTTTGTGTGCTTAGAACATATCTAACACTCTTTATCACACCTCCAAAAAGCCATTTCACATCACCAAAAGCTGCAAACACCCAGGCTGGAAACCCTGGTATAAACCAGATTGTGCATCACTGATATATAAAAATGGCAAATGACTATCAGAGAATTTTTAAGAGAAGGCGTCTCCTGGAAAAGCAATAAATCTCACTCGCATATATCATTTCTAGTTGATACCTATTACAGATAGCTGTGTGAACTGAAACAATGCAGAATAAAGTGCTCTGTTTATAAACAACAAAATATTTGCATTAGATTTAATCTTACAACCAACCAGCAGGCAGTCTTAGTTGCACAGCTGTTACACATAGCATTAGAAACTGCATCAACCTAGCAACAAACAATGGCCACAGCATATCAGCTTATCTTGGCCTGTATTTTAGTGAAACTCATAAATGTTATCTTGGTCCACCGATAGCCATGCCACTTCGAACACATGTGCTAAAAGACCACCTCCCCAAGCATGATTTACATTTTCTCTTTCCTGACAAATATACATTCTCACACACTAAGCTACTGGTATTCAGCATAACAGCCGTTGGCAAAGTAACTTTTGTAACATCGAATTGGAAATAAGTATGATTCATTAAAAGAGAATATTGTGGTTGGCTTTACGTAGGAAACCACCTGCAACTTGAACGAATTTCCAGCGCCCAGTTAACCAACCAACATACGTATAATAGCTCTGATGTGAATTGAATTATGAAATGGGACATCAAATGGAATGCCTTGTCTAGCAGCTTATCTATCTATCTATCCGCTTAGTCGAAGTCGACTCTCGGTCACTTGTTGGATCAGTGTCCTCCAGTCAGTTCTATCCTGGGCCGCTTCTTTCAGATTGGCTATGTCCATTCCAATATCCCTCTTGATGGTGTCAAGCCAGCGGGTTCTTGGTCGGCCTCTTCCTCTCTTGCCACTGACCATTCCGAGCATGATGTCCTTCTCCAGGGATTTTCTCCGCATAATATGACCGAAATATGCCTATCTATGCTTGGTGATCCTAGCTTCGAGCAACATTTTCAACCTGATCTGCTTAAGAACTTCTCCATTGGTGAGCCTCACTGTCCATGGGATTCGTAAAAGTCTTCAACACCAAAGCTCGAATGCATTAATTCTCTAGCAGCTTACATTTGTACTAATTCCTACAGAAGCATGATAATCTTTTTTTTTTTTACTATAGATGCAAGTGTAGCTGTGTGGTAAGAAGATTGCTTTCCAACCACATGGTTCCATTGTGTGACACCTTGGACAAGTGTCTTCTACTATAGAGCCTCTTGCCAACCAAAGTCTTGTGAGTGGATGTGATAGATGGAAACTGAAAGAAGCTTGTTGTGTATTTGTGTGTGTGTGTGTGTCCCACCACTGTTTGACAACCAATGTTAGTGTTTATGCCCCTGTAACCTAGCAGTTTGGCAAAAAAAAACCCAACAGAATAAGCACCAGGTTTAAGAAAAAATAAGCACAAGGATCAGTTTCTTCGACTAAGAATTCAAAGCAATGTTCAGGCATGGCTGCAGTCTAATGCCAGACAAGTAAAAGACAAAAGATATAGGCACAAAGCATGAAATTTTGGTGGAGGGAGCTGATTGAGGACACCAACGCCAATACCTGACCAGTGCTTATTTCATCAACCCCAAAATGATGAAAGGCAAAGTCAACCTTGGTGGAATTTGAACTCAAAATGTAAAAACAGATGAAATGCTGCTAAACACTTTGTCTACCATATTAATGATTCTGTCAGCTCACTGCCTCCATCATCATCATCATCATCATGACGATGATGATGACGATGATGACGATGATGGCACAAGGCTAGCAATTTTTGAGGGGAGGAAATTAGTTGATTACAATTGACATCAGTACCTGGTTGGTACTTTATGAAAGCCAGAGGGATGAAAGACGAAGTTGATGCTGTCTGGATTTGAATATAACAAATGTGAAATTTTTGAAGGAGTAATAAGAACAGTGGAGTAATTTCAAGAAACTCATTATGGGGGCGTGAATCCCATTTACCAAGAATTTGCTATTTCTCCCCACCCAATATAAAATAATAATAACAATAATAATAATAATAATAATGAAATTATTGTATACAGTGCTCAGGTGCACCACAAGATCAATAATTCATAAGTCCAAAATCTTGAATGAAAAACACAACACGAGTGATATTATCTTGTTATTCTCATCATCAGTAATGCAGTAAGCCAGTCATTAGCCTGTTGTAAACCTATAACCAACAACACAGTATTTCACCCATCTGCTATATAAAATAAATAAATAAATAAAGCCAACTAAGAGTTTGTTGTCTCATATCCTATTACTGTGTTGTGTTGTATCCCTGGAAAATAAGTTTACTTCTCAATTGAAGTCTACGTGAGCTATAAATAGCAATGAATGGAAAATATAGCTTGCTGATAACGTATTTTGAAATAGTGGAAAGAGAGTACAGGGAATTTATGACTGACATATATTCCATAAGTAGTACCAAAATTACTGCCAGAAGCCAAAGCCATTTCTTTCCTGGGAGAGAGATGGGGAGGAATGTTTTTCAACAGTAAAACCTCAACTTCGTATTTTACTTTATAAAATACGAATTTTATAAAATCAGATGAGAGGCATGACCTTTTAACCTCTTGCAGGCCCCACTAAGCCTGATGAAATCAATGTGGTGACTTTCATATTAAACATCTATAAGTTGACATCTGTAGGAATGGAGAAAAATGTAAAGGACTGCAGCTCTGTCAAGGAAGGTTTGTGTAAAGTGTTTAAATACAAGATCTAAAATGAATGACACAGCATGGATGGTAACAACCAGGGTCACCAACAACCAGGCTGCAGACTAGAACTGAGCCATGAATCATTTTGTAATTTGGTACTAGGCTACACGGAAGGAATAAATTCTTCTCTTTCTATTTTATTGACTATCCCAGTCTGCAAGGTATTTTTGCATTATATATGTAAGAATTAAAATATATTTTATGCAATTTAATGTTCTGTTTGACACACGATTCCTTGGTCCATAGAAAAATTGCTTTGCATGAAATGGTTCTGTAGTGCAAAAACGGTTGGGAACTGCTGCTGATAGGAGACAAAAGAAATAAGCCTTCATGAAGGGGGCATTTGCAACTACCTAGTTTAGAGATTTTTTTCAATAATGATAGACAGAAAAACCAGCACATCTGTGAATTTATGGTCATAGTTTGATGGTGAGTGAATTTTTGCTAGTAAGATGAAGCACAGAGCTCAGTTTGTAAAAATGAGGTTTCAAGTTCTAGCCCAGTGTATCACACCATGAGCATCTTTTGCTATAGCCACAGTCTGACCCAATATCTTCTAAGTAGAATTTATAGAGGGACATTATAGAAGTGTGTGTGTGTGTGTGTATTCAGACAGACAGACAAATGTGTATGTAAGTGTGTGTGTGTATGCTGGTCTGTGAAAATGTTCACATTTTGTATCATCTCATGAAACGAACTGTCTTTATATTGATACAGGAGTATTCCTTTTTAGCAAAAATTGTGCCATAGCCCTGCCTTTTCGAAGACACTGGAGAATGAAATATCCTTTCTTGTAGAACAAAATTTAGTGACATATAGGGCATCTAACTGTACAATAATAACTCAGTAATAAGTATCTGTCCAACATATATTCACAAAACAAAAAAAAAAAAAATAATAATAATAACATGAATGAATAAAAGAACCTTCATTTGAATGCGGTCTTCAAAATTTGAATATGTGGCAACAATACCATCCCAGTACTCCAATATGAGCTGCACTTAAAATTATATACAGATTCAGCATCTGATGAGGTTTGAAGTATTTTCTTGCTCAGAAAAGGAAACCTAGCCTTTAGGATGCAGGTTGGAGTGGTTCAACAGGAAACATCTGATCCAGGCGATAAGAGCTAATGGAGCATAAAGGCTGACAAACAATGCATTTCAAAAAAAAAAAAAAAACATGTGATGAAAGATCTTTGCTCAGATTAATTTCAATATCTCATCTAGACATATGCCACTGTAAATTGAAGATGATGAGGTAATAAAAAATTAATACTTAGCTTACCAGATATGGCATATCATAAAATATAAAGTTTTAGGTTTTGGGGTATGAAGGTTTACAGGTTGACTGTTATAGTTATTGACAGTTTTTGCGTGGCACCTTGGGCAAGTGTCTTCTACTATAGCCTCGGGTTGACCAAAGCCTTGTGATTGGATTTGGTAGACGGAAACTGAAAGAAGCCCGTTGTATATATGTGTGTGTGTGTGTGTGTGTGTGTGTGTGTGTATATATATATATATATATATATATATATATATATATATATATGTGTGTGTGTGTGTGTGTGTGTATCTGTGTTTGTCCCCACCAACATCGCTTGACAACCGATGCTGGTGTGTTTACGTCCCCATAACTTAGCAGTTCGGCAAAAAGAGACCAATAGAATAAGTACTAGGCTTACAAAGAATAAGTCCTGGGGTCGATTTGCTCGACTAAAGGTGGTGCTCCAGCATGGCCGCAGTCAAATGACTGAAACAAGTAAAAGATTAAAAGAGTAATTCAAAATGGCCACCCTTTGCTTCCATAATATGTCTGAACTGTTTCTCAAGTGAAGTGCATGACTTCTTCACTGCCTCTTTGTTCAAATTGAGCCATGCTGTCGTAAGAGCTTCTTTCAGATCTGGCACACTTTTCAACAAGTCCGTTTGGCCTTCTTGAAGCCTTGATGTTATTCATGGTTTTTGTGATATAGCCCACATTTAATGCATCACATACTCAAGTGAGCCACAGTTGAAAGAAGCTTTTAAGATGTTATGGTCCAATTTGAATAAAGAGGTGGTGAAGAAATCATGAACTTCAGTTGAGAAAAGGTGAAGAGCTATAGTGAAAGCAAAGGGTGGACATTTTAAATTGTAAATATATGCAAAATACTGTCAGTAAATATAACTATCAAACCTCTAAAAACTTACTTTAACAAAACCCTAAAACTTTTTACTTTATTATAAACTGATTAATGAGAAAATACATATGCCACACCTAGAACACTTTGATGCTGAAAAAGATTTATTAAAGCAAAAAGAGGCTTACCAATAAGCATTGTCTTCCAGTCTTGTACACCCTTTGATGGGGAGATTGCTTGCTCAATTTTCTGCCACTGAGCATTTAATAGCTGTAGTCGTACATAGACATCTCCTTTTAAAGCAGGATATCGCTTGAGTAACTGGCGAGCATAGTCATTTAATAACTTGTGGCGAGGGGATCTTTGTAACAGCTCTTCATGGTAGGTCTGTAGATAAAATCGAAATGGTAAAATTAGATGATGATAAATATTTCTAACTTTGCTTACAAGACTACAATTCTATGGGAGCAGAGTAATTAGTTGTATCTATTTCAAAAGAATGAAAGTCAAAGTCAATTTCAGTGGGATTCTTAGAAGGTAAAATGAAGATAAAACACCAAGGCATTTAATTTAGCATTTCTGTATCACCATCATCTTAATAATATTGATAATAATTCTTTCTAATTTAGGCATAAGGCCAGAATTTCAAGAGAGGAATTAGTTACAGGTCTACGTAAATGACTCATACTATATTTATCAATTCCAAAGAGATTTGAACTCAGAACATGAAGATCTAAAACAAATACTGCAAAATATTTTGTCTGATTTTCAAATGACTGCCAACCTACAACCTTTGTAAATGTTTCTAATGCAGGCACAAGGCCTCAGATTTGAGGGTGGGGGTGACAGCTGGTTACACTGACTTGTACTTTATAATATCAAACCTAGGAGGGATAAATGGCAAAACTGACCATGGAAGGATTTGAACTTTGGGTACAACTAAATACTACAAGGAATTTTGTCTGGCTCTTTTACTCATGTTGCAATCTGGCACCCTTTGAATAATATAATAAATAATAATATAATTACTTCTAATTTAGGCTCAGGAACAGTAATTTTGAGTGGAAGGGTAAAGCTGATTAAAATGACTACAGTATTTAGATGTTACTTTATTTTTCTGACCCCAGAAGGATAAAAAAGGTAAAGTTGATCTCAGCAGGATTTTAGTTGAATATAAGAGCCAGAAGAAATTGCCTGATCTTCTCAGGATTCTGCTAAGCCACCACCCTTACCAATTCACTATGATGAACTCTCCTGTCTAAGACGATGCACAAGTGTTCAGCTTTAGCTAAACGACCTGCACGAATGATTTGTTTATAATGATCAAATGTATGTGCTGTACATTAGTTCACTCTCTCCATCAAATCAATGTTGCCTGAACAGGTGCACCAGAGTACCACACATCAGGTGTTGAAGTGATCACAGAGCAACATGAGCGGAAGAGTTTTGTTCAAGAACCCAGTCTCTCACAATCGTGAGTGTAACACTAACCCATGCATCTTCACATACCAATCCACAATAATATTAATGATAATAATAGAAAAGTAAAAATAAGAACACCAGCTCCTACAACACTTCCTGTAGAGTAATAGATGCCATATCAGTTTCATAATAAGAACTAACAATACAAAGAATATCTCACATTCTATGCAGACTAACTATCAGTATAATACAACTTACACAAGATAACAAGATTACAGGTGACACATTTATGTAATAAACAGTGAAAACTAAAATTAATCATCATTTAATGTCTACCTTCTATGAGTGGGTCACAATAACAAGAAAACAAAAAAAGAACAAAGACAAAATACAATAACTAAATAGATTAGCAAGAGTACAACTGTGATAAAATGACAACAAGCAGACATCTAACAGGCGTTTATAAAAACAAACTATTAAATTTGGGGAATGACTTAAGAACAACAACCAGGGGGAAGTAACTGAGGGGCACCAAGAAGCCATAGCATTTCCATGTTTCTGAAGAGTAAGTGAAGGTGTTTCAACAGCGATTACAAATCTGGTTCACTTTAATACTTTTATAGTCATCCTTTTTTATAAAATAAACTACCAATGAATTTTAATCCAATTTGAAGAGAGTAAAGTAACTTATCTTTTCCATCTATTAAACTGGCCATATCAGGTCAAAATGTCCTACCTATTTTACATTCAAGCTGGCCAGATATAGTTTCTCACTCCTACCCTTTAATGTTTTTTGTAAAAATAAACGATCACAACATCAAAATTTTGAAGCTATGAAATGAATGTATGATCAATTCAAAGCAAAAAAAATAAGTACTACATGTGGAAAAGTAACTTGAATGCTGTAGGGTTAAGCTCGTGATTAGAAGCTAACTTAAAAAACTCTTATATAAAATTATAATGGCAGGTTATAGTTTAAAGAGAAATAATTTACAATGTACACATTTTGTATAATAGAACCAGAAGTGATTCAGAGATACTGATATCTAAAAGGTTAAGCATACTACCAGATAGCAACTTGCAATTTCAAGCAATTTTGTTAGGTAAAGCAAACGTTTAAAGCCTCACCCCTAAATGTATGCAGGGGAAGGGGCATAACCCTTGACCTGTTCTTAAGCTTGAAATAGGCACAACCCTTAGACTGTCTTTTTTTTTCACTGGAGACTACTGTCATTTAATTGAATGTAAAATGCCAATGAATGTTCCCACCCTACTTCCATTGTGTACCCCCATCTGACAGAGCCGATGCATGGTCATTTAATTTTCTAGAAATAACCTAATTCCTTCAAATCCCATGCTACAGTCATAGAAAAAGGAAGGTCACAACCAAAATACCTTTTAACATGGGCCTGCTCTCCCAGCAATAACAACAACCTCATTGATGTAGCAAACTAAAGATCTGTTAGAAATCATAACATTTAAGATTTGTATTCAGTGCAGTAGTTTTGAACTTTAGCTGCCCTTCTTTGATCAGAAATCAAAGGAAGAACTTGGTTCCAATCTGAGGCCCACAATACTGTGTCTAAACCTCATTATACCTTCTTTTTATTTGTTCTTACATTTTCTATTGAAATAGTCTCTTTACAAAACTTAAGATATTGCAATTTCTTAAAAAAATTAACAGAATATTTATAAAATTATTTATGTGATGAAATTTTTTATTGAGCTCATACCATCCACCCTGTGGACTATGACACACAACTCTACTTACATTGAAGTTTTGCTACCATAAAATCATCACCATTATTACAAAGTATTATTAAATGATTAAGCAGGAGGTGTGGGCATGGCTGTAGTAAGAAGCTGGCTTCTTAACCACATGGTTCCGGGTTCAGTTCCACTGCATGGTACCCATGGACAAGTGTCTCCTACTATAACCTCAGGCTGACCAAAACCTTGTGAGTGGATTTGGTAGACAGAAACTGAAAGAAGCCTGTTGTATATGTGTGTGTGTGTGTGTGTGTGTGTTATGTGTGTGTCTGTCCTCCCACCTTCACTTGACAACTGATGGTGTGTTTATGTCCCTCCCCAAAACTTAGCAGTTCAGCAAAACAGACTGATAGAATAAGTACTAAGTTTACAAAGAATAAGTCCTAGGGTCAATTTCTTCGATTAAAACCCTTTAAGGCGGTGCTCCAACATAGCCACAGTCAAATGACTGAAACAAGTAAAAGAATATATACATGTGTGTGAAAATGTCTGTTTTTATTCTAACTATTTTAGATTCAAGGATTTGAAGAAGGAAAATAATTATGGCTTGCTGCATACACCCTTGAGGAATCTAACAGTTTTTCTCTCTCTCACACTCTCTCTGACTCAAGCATGCATACAGATACACTTATATTAATTTCCTATAGTTTACAGGGATATATATATATATATATATATATATATATATATATATATATAGTCATCTCTCATATTATGGAAGCATTGGAAGAGATCTTGTCATAACATGAGTTTTATAATGTAAAACCTATTTTTCCAGAGAAGTCAATGGGAAGCCGTGTGTTGCATTAGGGAATTTCTTGTTACAGCAAGATGATCATAAATACAGTTCTTCTATAATGCCAGTAATGCCTGTATAAACAAAAGTGTAGTGCTTTACATATTCTGACATCAGCTTTATCATTACATTAGCAAAGTAATTGCTTAACCAGAATTCGTTATCCTCATCACTGTATTAACATTCACTTTTCCATGCTTGCATGGGTTGGACATAGTTTTCCCGAGGCAGATTTTCGCCAAACCATAGACTACACTTGTTTCCAAGCAAGGTGATATTTCCCCATGGCCAGACATGTTTACACATATTGGAAATGAAATGATACTGCAAGTACAACAATGACACTCACAAATACACACACACACACACACACACACACACACACACACACACACACATATATATATAAATAAATAAATGTGTATTTTTTTCAATGTCTACAAATAACACAGAAAAAATAGTTACCAGGGTAGCAAAAATTCACATAAGTACCAAAGATGTAACAGCCTACTTATAAACATAAAAAACAATTTGAATTGGAATATTCTATCTATATTCTTTCCTTATGATAAAGGTAAATCTTTTTGTTCGTTTTATAACGATGAACTGTATTTCATACTGATCTCAGAGAATCCGCTTGTAAACATGTTTCAAGAATGTGTTTATCGTCGCAAACATTGGCAAAAACATGACTAGTTCCTGTAAGTGATTTCTACCAGTCTATAAAATTCGACCTTTAACTATCTTCTTACATTTCACTTCCACTAAATATATCTATTTCCACACTTTTAATCTTTATTTCTATTCACCTATCACACTATATTTCTCCACTTTTAGTTTTCTGCTAATTTTTCTCTTCCTCCTCCTCCTCTACTTTCTATAAATTGCCTTTAACGTTATATCTATTTACGGTTTCTTTTTAAAATAATGTACCAGCATTCCCTTCATATATGCAGTAATCACATTCGGTTAAAATGTCTCATTGATGCATTTTGCTTCTCTTATTCCCTGATGAGAAATTTGCATTGTTTTACATAATTTTATTCCTTCTGGAATAATACCAATGTTTTCTTTAAAACACATGTCGGAAGTATAAAGATTTGAATAACACCTGCGTTTAATTCCATTTATATATATATATATATATATAGATCTATCAAAATACACATGCATAACTTTTGAAAACAGGTGGGGATTGGTAGCAGGAAAGGCATCCAGCTGTAGAAAAATTGCCACACAATTGTGCACACACACATACATATATATATACATATATATATATATAAATATACACACACACAAATATATGTATGTATATATGCAAATGTAAATATACACACACCACTGGGGTTCGTTTGGTTTCTGTTTACCAAATCCACTCACTAGGCTTTGGTCAGCTCAGGGTTATAGGTAAAGATATTCAACCAAGATGTCACACAGTTGGATTGAATTTGAAACCACATGGTTTCAAATTCAAACTTCTTTACTACATAGACACATACCGTAAATCCTCGAGCATAATCCGCATTTTTTCCGGAAAATTTAAAGATCAATATCCCTAGTGTGTACTATATACGAGGTTAAAAAGGAAAATTATTTTCTAAGCAATGTCCGAGTCTATTTGCTGTCCGGCAATGTTTATTCAGACACATTTTGTGATGTCGGACGCGAAAATACCTTAAACTAAGCCTGAAAGCAATGAAGTCATAAAAGAATCATCAATAACTTGCAGTAAGCAACATTTGTTAAACTTTATCTCTATATATATAAACGGCAAAATGTCTGTGCATGTCCTTTATACAAATCCACAATTTTTCAGTTAGAGGGCTCGCACTTTCTATGGTCATTCAAAACCATCCAAGGGTGGTTGTGCACATCTTTACATTTCCCCAGTCACCATGCAAAGCCATTAAAAAATCAATAGAAGTAACTTTTTTGTGAATTTTCTATCCAAAACCCAATCAAAATACCTGAAACTCGATACGCCAATTGAATGCCAGCTAGCTGTATGGGATTGGTCGAAGATTTGGACAGTACTCGCATGTATGTGCGCACGCACACAGCTGTATATGCACGCACTAGCACTATGACCTGGCTTTGCCGGGTCATAGTGCTAGTTACTGTTATTTCTTTATTTTCTGCAAACAAAATGCACAAAAAAGCTACACATTTGCATTATGTTATATATACAATAGTAATAAAGTATGTTACCGTATACATTTTTACAAACCAAGGATGTTATATAGACCTCCTTGACTCAACTTAAATAAGGGGTGCGTATTATACACAAGGTTTAGGTTTTTCAGAGGTACAGTCCCCTAAAATCCCCTGCATATTATATTCAAGGGCGGACTATACTCAAGGATTTACGGTATGCACCTATCAATGGAGATTCTAAACAAGGTAAAAAAAAAAAAAGGTTCTATTTTAGGTACAAGGCCAGAAATTTCGAGGGTAGAAGGTTAGTTGATACCATCAACTCTAGTATTTGACTGGTGTTTTATTTTATCAACCCCAATAGGATGAAAGGCAAAGTTGATCCTGGCAGGATCTGAAATGAACTGGAACATATAAGGTATTTTTTCTGATACTCTAACAACTAAGCCATCTTACCACTTTAAAAACAATGATATGTACTGACTAATACCAATATAAAATATAAAAATTTTAATTCTAGTCATGACTTCATGAAGCATAAACCATAGGAGCAGGTGAAGAATTCACTTTGATTCTTCTCTTTTTAAATTCCACAATCTGTGTTTTTTTACATGATTTGCAGGTGAAAAATATTAAATTAGAAGTTTCACAGTGTATTAACCATTGTTTTATTTTTCATTATTTAAAATTTAATACCAATGAAAACAAAAACAATAAAATAAAAAAAAACAACAGAATGAGAAAGCTAACAAAAAAAAGTAAATAAAAGGGCAAACAATCACCTGAGTTTAAATGGTTTAAAACATCAAAAGGTAAATAATAGTTAAGATTTTATCTGGTTATATTATCTACATAATAATCCATATAAATCTGCTTAATTTAACTAGCATGTGTTTGTGTTTGACTCATTGTTCAAAGTACTTAATCTTCTCTCACAACTAATTAAAAAAGAAAAACGAATGAGCATTGACTATCTTTTGAGCAGGAATTAACAGAGTTTTGGGAATCTGCAACAATGAATATATTTTCACGGTAGCCCTCATCTGTTGTCTGGTTTAATACCACTACCTAGACCCTGGGTGCCTTTAGCAGAGCCCATTCTGGTAAGTATTCAGGTTAGGTTTTTGATCCGAGAAAAGCTGTAATGCTTCCTATATGAGTAACAGTTTCCTCTCCAAACCACTGCTACAGGTTTTAAAATCTCCGTAAAATTCTTGGATAATTCTTTTCTTCCTCTGACACAACAGGGATATATATCAATCATCATTTGTCTGTTGTCTATGATGGCATGGGTTGGACCATAATATATATATATATAATATATATATATATAATATATATATATATATATATATATATATATTATATTAATATATATAGAGATATATATATATATATATATATATAATATATATTAATATATAGATATATATATAGATAGATATATATATAGATATATATTATATATATATATATATAGATATATATATAGATATAGATAGATAGATATATATATAGATAGATATATATATATAGATATAGATATATATATAGATATATATATATATATATATAAGATATATAGATATCATCGTCGTTTAACGTCCGTTCTCCATGCTAGCATGGGTTGGACAGTATATATATATATATATATATACATATAGATATCATCGTCGTTTAACGTCCGTTCTCCATGCTAGCATGGGTTGGACAGTATATATATATATATACATATAGATATCATCGTCGTTTAACGTCCGTTCTCCATGCTAGCATGGGTTGGACAGTATATATATATATATATACATATAGATATCATCGTCGTTTAACGTCCGTTCTCCATGCTAGCATGGGTTGGACAGTATATATATATATATATATACATATAGATATCATCGTCGTTTAACGTCCGTTCTCCATGCTAGCATGGGTTGGACAGTATATATATATATATAACATATAGATATATATAATATATATATATTATTATTAATATATAATATATATATATATATATATAATATAGTATATATATATAGATATATATATATAGATATATATATATAGA